>NW_028098229.1:1963161-2151693 GCF_014824575.4 Sturnira hondurensis
GGCTTGTGAGTTGTATCTAGAAAGCAGTGAGGTTGCGGGTGGTCAGATTTTGAGGTAAGGTGAGAGTAAAGAATAGTAAATAGATGTAGCATGTGAGCAAGTAGAGTTAATCACTACAGCAATAGAATTCAGGAACCTGTAAAGTGGGCTAAGACTGGAGAGATGTGTTGTGAAGTATTTACAGTGCTATAGAAAGCAACAAACAAACAAACAAACACACAAAAAAGGGCAAGAGAAGTGAGGAAAAAGCAGTAAGTTTGGGGTGAAATGAAGAGGGACTAAAACAGGAAAAAAGAAAGGAGAGGAACAGAGTACTGAAAGATACAGCAACAATGAAATTAAAAAATATATACGATTACTGAAAAAAGTTTAAAAATAAAAGTAAAAAACAAAAACAAAAAAAAACAAAAAAAAACCAACAACAAAAACTCCTTCCTTGGTTTCAAACTGTCCAATCCGGTTTTTCTGGTTTCGGTGGGACCCCTCTGTGGGCTGGGTTGTATGCCCAGGCGCACACCCGCCCACCAGCCAGGCTACCAGACTGGGGCACAGGCGCCCGCCCACCTGACAGGCTGTCTTGTTCCCACGGGATCTGGTACTGTCCTATGGCTGGGTGAGAAGCAAGTCAAGCTGCCTTCACAGAAAACCTCCGTCCACTTTCCAGTAAAAATTTCTCCAGAACGCGTGCCTCTCAGCCCAGCCCAATCCCCAACCTGACTGGTTAGGACAATGCTCCTCTCAAATTTCCTGGGCTGGCAGGCTGGTGGGCTGGCGACCACAGAGATCGCAACTGAACATGGCCCTCTGTCCTTGCCACCCTCCCTGCACACCTAGGCAGACAGGTCTCTGCCACCCAGCCCCACCTAGATGGTGAGGGAGGGAGCCAGCTCTTCCAGGGACCCCGCAGCCAGCCCAATGCTCCACTGGGTGCTGGTCTCCCTACGAGTCCTCTGTGGCACTGGCCACAGACAGAAGCCTCTACACCCCTAACACAGCAGCAGTGGCGGCTCTGAGGTGTTTTGGGCTGGCCCAGGGCAGCCGGTCCTACCACTGCCGCTTTTGTCTTTACTCACAGTTGCTGGGCTCCCGCTGAGTCCTCTGTGGCAGACGCCCTGAAGCTGGCTGTAGACAGAAGCCTCTGGGCCCTGGAAGCTGCGGAAGCAGCAACTCTGAGGTCTTTACGCGCCGGCCAATGGCTGCTGGTCCCGCCGCTGCTGCTTTTGACTTTACTCTGGGGTGCCTGGCTCCTGAGGGCAGCCGGCCCTGCCGCTGCCGCTTTTGTCTTTACTCACAGGTGCTGGGGTCCCGATGAGTCCTCTGTGTCAGATGCCCCTGTCGCTGGGCGTAGGGGGAAGCCTCTGGGCCCCGACCGCTGAGGCAGCCAAGGCTCCAAGGTCTTTATGCGCAGGCCAATGGCTGCCGTCCTGCCGCTGCCGCTGCCGCTGCCGCTGCCCTTGACTTTTCTCAGGGTTGCCGGGCTCCCGATGAGTTCTCCGTGGCAGACGCCCTTGTCGCTGGGCACAGACGGAAGGAAGCCTCTGGGCTCCAACCGCTGCGGTAGCCGCGGCTCCGAGGTCTTTACTCGCCTGCTAATAGCTGCCGCCGGTCTGGCCACCTCCGTCCTTACTCGCGTCCCTGAGACCCCAAGGACCTCTAGCTGTCTGGTTCGTCACTATCTCTGGTCTCTTATTTTCATAAATGCTGGGGAATTGTTGCTTGGGGAATTGATTGTGCTGTTCTTCTGTAAATCTGCCAGGATTTTCCCCCAAGTGTAGGAGAACTGCAGTCCCTCCGTCCTACTCCGCCGCCATTTTTCTGGAGTGGATCTAGAATCTTACATCTTGAACAAAAAACCAAAAACCTGAACACCATCCCTTGTCCTCACATCTCCCTCCAGAAACCACACCCACTTCTCTGCTATGGTTTAGAGCAAGATGCTGTGAAGGTCTTGCTTGGTCCTGCCATCCTCACTCTCCCCCTATTTTCTTTCTTTTTTTTTTAATTTTGTTATATGCACACATGTATGTATGTATGTATGTATGTATGTAGTTTTGTTTTTAGAAGGAGGGGAGGGGAAGAAGAAAGAACAGGAGAGAAACGGCAATATGTGGTTGCCTCTTATGCACTCCCTACTGGGGACATGACCCACAACCTGGGCATGTGCCGAGACTGGGAATCGAACTGGCAACCCTTTGGGTAGCAGGCCAGCACTCAATCCACTGAGCAACACCAGCCAGGGCCCCATTTTCTTATAAACCTTCTCAACCATGTTCCCACCTCCACAATTCCACTGAAATCCTCTTGTCAAGGTCACACATAAGTTGCATGTTTGTGTATTACTTGACCGTTCAGCAACACTTCATATTGTTCCTTCTCCTCGAACCATTTCTCCTCTGGGCTGCCATGATGTTGACACTTTGATCTCTCTCCTACCTTGTCACCTTGGCTGCATATCTCACATCTGAAGAATCACTGAAGGTTGGAGTACCTCACGGATCAACCCCATTATCTTCTCCAAGTCAGCTGCCTAGATAACCCTATCCAGTCCCCTGGGCTTAAATGGCCTCCATGACTTTGACTCTGATTGAGACAGATAGATGGATGGGTAGACAGAGGGATGGGAATAGTTACCCAGCCCCACATTTCCTGTGATTCTCAGGCTCCTATTTCCATCTACTCACAAGTCATGGTCTCCTGGGTGCAGAAAAGGCATTAGAAATCTAAAAGAGAACCTGGATAACACATCCCATCCTCCCTCCAGATTCATTGCTACCCCAGGCTCCTGAATTTCAGTAAAAGGCACCAGCACCCACCAGTGCTCAAGCCATGAAACTGAAAATTGCTGCATCATCTCCCCCCACTCCACAGTGCACAGACTCCACTCGCAAGGCTCCCCCTGAATCTTCTCAGCCTGCTCCCGAGTCACGGAGCACCATCATCTCAGTCCTGTTCTCACGCCCATTCTCTCCACCCCACCCCTTCTATTCCCCACACAGGAGCCAGATGATCTTTTAAAAAAATATGAGTCAGATTGTGCCACTCCTCTTTTTAAAATCCTTAAATGACTTTCCACCCCACCTAGAGCAGCCTCATTTGACTCAAGAGACCATGTAAGATCTAGTCCCTGCCCACCTTTCCCTCACATTTATTCCCCACCCCTCTACTACACTCCTGCTCCATCAGCCTCCCTCTGCCCCTCTTTTCTTCCTTGGGCCCCTGCACTTCCTATCCCCTCCATGTGGAATGCTCTTCCCAATGTGTCTGCTTCTTACCATCAGGCTCAAATACTAGCCCCTCAGACAGGGCTTCCCCAACCACCCAGTCTGAGGAACACCCATAGCCTATGTTATGTATTGGCACTGCACACACATATTACTATCTGCTATTTTGAAGAAGTTTCTTCTTCATCGTCTCCCTCACAAGAATGACAGCCAAGGGGGAAAATGTCTGATTTTCTGTCCCCAGTGCCCAGCACAGAGTAGGCATTTCTAAGTACAAGTATTTGCTGAATGAGAACATCACCTAACAGCCAGCTGTCAAATGTCTGTGAAGGATACATTGTTCGTATGTTATTAGTCATAGGATTTTAATCCTGTCCTTTATTGTGGGGAAGTGTAATGTAAGGTGTTAGTGGTGACATTTGCTTTTCATTTTAAGGAAAATATACTAAAAAATACAAAGTCCTTTTAGTACTACCTGTCCTTCTTCCCTCCCTTATCATTCATACATTTCAAGGTAATGTTAAATAACTACAGCTACAATGAGTGACACAGGGGTTTACTGCTTTGGATGATCTTGTTAGTGTTTTCTCAAACAGCCTACCTAGTTACGATCTGTACTCTTCAACTGCTGCACCCAGAAAGCAGATGCTGAGCACCTACTATGTGCCTAACACTTACTGAGAAGGCAAAGAAGAATGTTCTCTGCCTGTTCTCACAGAGTTCAGAGTCTAGGGAACAGAGACATAGAAACAAAGTGTTCCAATCAAAGGTTCTTATAATGCTAGAAACAGGTACAGAATAACTTTGAAGTCACAGGCAGGGCCACCTAGCCCTCACCAATAGTGTCCATGAAAGGCTTTCTGGAGGTGAAACAACAATTCTGTGAGCATGATCTGGGAGAGGCCAGGGAGTGAGGGGCATGCCAGGCCTGAAATGGTGAACACTTGAGAATTAAAGTACACAGCAGGTGCACCAAAAGTATTTTGCAAACAACAGAATCAACTCAAAGAGCTGTATTAGTTGATCAGAGCTGCCATAACAAACTACCACAGACAGGATGGCTCAAACAACAGGAAGGTATTTTCTTACTATTCAGGAGTCTAGACATCTGAAATGAATGTGTGGACAGGGGTGGTGGCTGAGGCTTCTCTATTTAGCTTGTAGATGGCCATCTCCTTGTATCTTCACATTGTCCTCTCTCTGTGACTGTCCATGTCCTAATCTCCTCTTCTGATAAAGGCAGTAGGCATACTGGACTGGGGCCCACCCTCGTGACCTTATTTTACCTTAAAGCCCCTATCTGCAAGTACAATCACATTCTGAGGTCCTGGGGTTAGAACATCAACATGTGAAGTTTGAGGGGATACAATTCATCCCTAACACTAGAAAAAAGAGGAAATATTACTGTAAAGATATAAGGATGTCACATGACAGGAATGCTGCTGAGCGTATGAAAAGGCTGTCTCATTCTTTTTTCTCTATTTCTTTTCTGTAAATGTATGTGTAGATATAGCTTAAAGAATAACAATAACCATCTATGTAACTGCTCCCTAAGAAACAGATTCTTCAAGTTACTTTGTTCCTAGGTAAGCCCCTCCTCAATGGCTCCCACTCCTCCTCTTTCCTGAATGGCATGTCAAATTTGCCCCCACTTTTACTGTGTTTTACCCCATTAGTACATGTAGAAATGGCAGTATAGTGGATAGTATATGACATGCTTTCTTCAATGCACATGTTATTGAGATTCAAGTATGTTGATGCATGTTGCTGTAGTTCGTTTTCATGCTGTGTGATATGTATGACCATTATATGACTGTATTGCCATCTGTCCACCCTACCAGTTATGACCATTTGGATTGTTTCCAGTATTCTGCTGTTAGGTGTGAGGCTGCTATGGATTTCTTACATAGGTCTCCTGGTGCACATGTGCTAGAAATACTCTATGAGATGTTTTTAGGAGTAGAGTTTCTTAGCCATAATTTCTTCACATGTTGACTTCCCTAGTACTGCCAAATTACTTTCCCAATTAGAATTTATCATTTCCCCAAATTCTCTCCAACACTTAGTATTGTTAGACTTTTTCATTTTGGGGGGAATGTGCAATAGTATCTCATTGTCAGTTTTAATGTTCCTTGCCTTGATTATTGGATGAAGCCCATGCACCTTTTTATATATTTAGGTGACTTGTGTTTCCTTTTCTGTGAAGTATTGTACATTTCCAAGTCTTTGCCCATTTTCTATTTTCTATGGGGTTTCATTGGATTGTTTTACTTTTTCCTACTGATTTGTGTAGTAAATTTTTATGTTTTGTGTATTAATCCTTTGCCCATGACATGTATTGAAAATGGCTTCTCCTAGTTTCTTTCTTGTTTTTTTCACTCTCTTAAACAGCAAACATTTTTATTTTAATGTAGTTGAGTTTATCATTTTCCTTTATAGTTTGGACTTTTGGCATCTTATTTTAAAATCTATACCTTCCCCAAGTTTATAATTTTATTCTCCTGTTTGTCTTCTAAATATTTTCTGTTTTGTCTTTGATTCATCTAGAATAGATTTTTAACGTGTGAGGAAGCAATCCAACTTGATGCTTTTTTTTTATATGGACACCCAGTGGATTCAATAGCATTTATTAAATTGCCCATTCTTTTTTCATTGATCTGATTTGCAATGCCTGCCCAGTCATAAGTAGAGTTTTTGTATCTGTGTTAATTTTTTCCTTGGTTTTCTGTTGTCTTCCATTGGTCTGTCTAACTTTGTGCCAATTCCAATGGTCTTTATTACCATGGCTTTGTAAAAGAAGTCTTGAAATAACAAACCAAGACACTTCTTCAGGAAACTATTGACCATTTTTCACCCTTTGCTCTTCTTCATCTTCATACATTTTAGGATCAGTTTGTCAAGTTCCAGGCAGAGAAGGATGGGGGAAACCCTTCAGGACCTTGATTTAAAATGAACTGATAGCCCTGGCTGGTGTGGCTCAGTGAATTGAGTGCCAGCCTGTGAACTAAAGGGTCGCTGGTTTGATTCCCAGTCTGGCTACATGCCTGGGTTGCATGTAGGGTGCATGCCAGAGGTAATCACACATTGATGTTTCTCTCCCTCTTTTTCTCCCTCCCTTAAATGAATTATGAGCATGGAGACAATTGAAATTGAATCTTTCTATCTGTGAATACAGTATGTCTTTGTATTTGTTTAGTCTTTCTTTAATGTCAGTACACAAAGTCTTAAAATGTTTTCATTAAAGAGCTCACTTATTCTGGGAAATTTCTCTCTTGTCCCTTTATACTTTTGCTGTTACTGTAAGTGGTATCTTTTTTCAACATTATATTTTGTAACTGGTTCTACTGGTGCATAAAAATGCTATCAGCATTTGTGCTTTGATTTTGTATTCAGCAACCTAGCCAAGCTGTTGTATTAACTTTCATAACCCTTCTATGGATTCTTTTGGCTTTTCTATGTTGACAATGTCACCGCTAAATAATAAGGTGTTTATGTCCTCCCTTCTCATCTTCATGTTAGAGACATAAATGAAAGCCTTGAGATTTGTTAGGTTAAAAGGGTGAGAGAAAAGGAAGAATCAAGGATATTTCCCCACTCAGATTCTATGTATGGTGACAGTGTGCTACCTGAAAGATTGCATAAAGAAAAACACCTTAAATTAAATTAAACAAGTAATATCACAAGCTGGTAAACTAAATTTGTTTTAATCTGTATAGAATTATTAGAATAATTCTAATAATAGAATACAGCTGAATAGAATAGAACTTTGTCCTTAGCTTTTATCATCACCATCTTTTATGAATGATATTGATGGTGTTTGCGAGGTACAATATTTATAAAACATAACCATGAAGATTTATATTCCCAGGAGCCTTGGAAAATAAATGAACAATTAGATTAACTTAGAAAAATTATTATTAATATATCTTCTATGGGCTTGGTTTAAATGTGGTCCTTCCTTACTTTCAGTGCCACTGGAATGTAGTCAGAAGACCCAAGGAACATGAAGATGGTCCCACACTCTGCAAAGTTTTACTCCCTTCTCTCTTCCAAAATACAAAAGGAATCAGTATGTGGTGGTGGTAACAGCTGGAGAATGATTTTCATGGACTGGGCAGGCTCCAGGGTTAGGACATTACAGGAAATCAGTGGAGAAGTTGGAGACAGTATAGGGTGGAGCTTTTTCACATAGCATGCTTTAATGTTGTAAATTAATTATGTGTTCAAAATTGAACTGAAAAATTACTTAAGGAAACTAACAGAATACAGTGGCAAAACAGAAGTTGCCCTTAATTTTCCTTTCTTTAAGAAGAAAATTTCTTTTTTTAAAATTTATTTAATTATTTTTCAAGTACAGTTTCCTGTCTATTACTCCCATCCCATCCCACCCCCCATCCTCCCCCCCTCCCATTTCCACCCTTCTCAGTTGTTGTCCATGTACCCTTTATATATGTTCCTCTAAATCCCTCCCCTATTTCCCCTGAAATTCCCTCCCCTCTCCCCTCTGGTCACTGTCAGCCTATTCTCTATTTCAGTGTCTTTGGTTATATTTTTTGCTTGCTTGTTTGTTTTGTTGTTTAGCTTCCTGTTAAAGGTGAGATCATATGGTATTTGTCCTTCAACACCTGGCTTATTTCACTCAGCATAATGCTTTCCAGTTCCATCCATGTTGTTGCAAAAGGTAGGAGCTCCTTCTTTCTTTCTGTGGCATAGAATTCCATTGTGTATATGTACCATAGTTTTTTGATCCACTCATTTACTGACGGGCACCTAGGTTGCTTCCAACTCTTGGCTATTGTAAATTGTGCTGCTATGAACATTGGGGTGCATATGTTCTTTCGGATTGATGTCTTAGGGTTCTTAGGATATAATCCTAGCAGTGGAATTGCTGGGTCAAAAGGCAGGTCCAATTTTAGTTTTCTGAGAAAATTCCATACTGTTTTCCATAATGGTTGTACCAGCCTGCAATCCCACCAACAGTGGGCCAGAGTCCCCTTTTCCCCACACCCTCTCCAACATTTGTTGTTTATTGCTTTGTTTATGATAGCCATTCTCACAGAAAACTTCAACATACCCAATTTATAATGAGTATCATGAGAACATGATAGCTCAGTGTTAGGTCGGAGTCACTCAAGAAACCAGACGGACACAACGAGCCAAGAAGCAAGGTTTATTAGCGGGAATAAGAGGGAAAGAGGAGCCAATCAAGGGAGGTTAGGACTCCTTAGGTTGTTCTTAGGGCAGGGTTTTTAAGTGCAAAAACCTGTGAAGGTTGACTGGTTGGAGTGTCAGAGTCCGATTGACTAGAGTTCGTTGCTGGGTGCCATTTCTGCGTACCATTGTTCTTGATACACCTTGTCAGGATCAAGCTAGAGCAGCATCCAGTTATGCCAGACAGGCCAACCCCAGACCCCAATCTTAGCAGGGCATCCGTTTGTCCTGGGTAGGGTCGACAGGCAGTTTCCTAGGCCACAGGTTCCCGCAGTACAGTTTTCTTGCCTGGTGATTTTCCATTCCTCCTAGGCCTACCTAGGTCTGTCACTCAGCACAAGCTTCAAATTTTAGTTAATATAATATGGGTTTTTTTTATTTCTTTAGTGGTGAGCCTGTACTTCTCCAAACACAGTATCAATTACATATATCTGATTATTTTTAAGGAGATAAAATTCCCCTGAAGAACTGGGAAGACTATATATGAATTAGGAACTGAAAACTTATGTTTATAATTTCATGGCCGGGGTAATTTTGCCTCATACTGCTTATTTGTTAAAAATGATTTTTTATACTATGCCACAGAAAAATGTGAGTATAAATGAATTTTTATTTTTTAAGTCATTACAACTTATGGAAATAGTTGTAATAGTCTCTTAAAAGAAAATATAAAGTTCTCAAGATAATATTTTCACTCTCTGGTCTTAATTTTTTCTGCATCTAAATTAATTTGAAGCCCTTTTGCATAAGCAATAAGAATATTGGATAATGTATGCTTCAAAAAGAGCAAAATAATAGTTTTCTTTTGCATGTAAAGAAGGCTGTGGTACAAAATAGTTTGATCTGTTAGAAGAGAGTTATAGCCTATGACCCAGTGATCCCACTTCTGGGAATTTATCTGAATAAACCCAATACACTAATTGGAAAGAATATATGCATCATACATTCATTGCAGTATTACTTACAATAGCCAAGATACGGAAGCAACCTAAAGTGTTTTCATAGACAAATGGATTTAAAAGGCTGTAGAACATACATACAATAGAATATTGCTCTGCCATTTATAAAAGAATAAAACCTTGCCATTTGTGACAACAGGGAAGGACCTGGAAAGTTTGATGCTAAGTGAAATAAGCCAGTCAGAGAAAGACAATACCATATAATTTCACTTCTATGTGGAATATAAAGAGCAAAATAAACAAACAAACAAAATAGAAAGAGACTCACAGAGACAGAGAACAGACTGAAAGTTTCTAGAGGGGAGGGGGTTTGGGGCTAGATGAAAAAGGTGAAGGGATTAGGAAATTAGTAGTCACAGAATAATCACAGGGAAGTAAAGTACAGCACAGACAATATAGTTGGTAATATTGTAATCACTATGTATGGTGCCAAAAGGGTATTTGAAATATAGGGGTGCCACTTTATAAAGTATGTGATTGTCTAACCACTAAGCTGCACACTGAAAACCAATACAAAATAAGATTGAATATAAACTGCAATTGAAAAATAAAAGTTTTTAAAATAAAATAATAATAAAGCATAAATAAAAAGAAGAGCATTATAAGAAACTAAATGTACACAGATGGAGGGAAAACTAAAAGTGACAATATGAAGCTTGAAGATTAACAGTGTGAAGAAGTGGATTCTGGAAACATTTACTGAGCATCTACTATGTGCTAGGCTCTATTCTAGGTTCTATAAATACATTAGTGAACAGAATAGATAAACTCCCTGACTTTGTGGAGTTTATACTCAAGTGAGGAATAGAGAGACTGATATATTTTGAAAGTAGAAAGCTCAGTAAGTACCAGTTGTTGTTAAAAAGACCATTAAATACATGAAAGTAATCATGTAGAGAGATTTGTACTGATGAGTTAATGAAAATAATAAAGTGCAGAATCTAATCAAAGAAACACTTCATTGCCTGTTCCCACAGTGAACTGAGTACACACTGGGAGCCTGTGCAACAAATGCAGGGGAGCTCTCACCCTGGACTTCCCGTGCACTCAGGCTCAGATCATTGTGCTCGGTAAGCTTCTCAAAAGATGACTACCTTTTAGAATTTTGTTCCCTCAGTCATCCGTTTCATCCCTGGCTCATTCCATGTAGTTACTACAGCTTCCATCCAGGCACTTGACTGTTTCTTGTGTTTGGTTGTTTTTCTGCTGCTTCCTGGATTTCTGTCAGCAATCCAGTTTTACAAATTGCTTGGCTGAGATTTGTGTTGTCATCTCCCTTTGAAACTGTGATTCACAGAGTACACTCCCTAAACAGAATCCTCTCAGCCCACAAGGCTAAAGAGCTTGTTTTAGAAACAAATGGCAGGACAGGCTGTCTACTCAGGGTTTACATGCAGCAGGCTTAAATGGGCAAATATAATTGAGAGCACATTCAAAATCTCTTTTTAAAAACTAGCCAACAGGTTTTCAGATGCTAATCAGATGGTGATATCCCTTCACACCTCTAGGGTACCCAAGACAAATCCAGTCCACTGAGAAAACAAACTTCAAATTACAGAAGACAAGGAGAACATGCTGACCATCTCCTTGAGCCATGCAGTTCACGCTGTGGCTGCTTACATAGACTCTCCATTTATAACCTTCTAGGGCCTGATTCATGTTGGATCCTCTTGGAAATGAGTTAGTGCCCCCCTCTATGTCTGGGCATCAGAGTGTGGGTGTCAGTGCTCCTACTTTCTACTCAGCCTCAAGGAGTGTGGCTCAGGGGTATGAACCTACCCCTCATAGAGAACAAGGATACCACGCCACAGTCACCCCCAACTTCCTACCCATCTGCTCAATAATCCAGAGTCTTTGCTTTTTGACCCTTTGCATGTGCTATGCCATCTTTTTAGGAATGGCCTTTTCTCCTGTTTCATCTTGACAAACACTTAGTCATCCTTCAAGAAATATATGGCCTCCCTGGCTGGTGTAGCTCAGTGGATTGAGCACAGGCCTGTGAACCAGAGGATCGCGGTTCGATTCCCAGTCAGGGCACATGCCTGGGTTGTAGTCCAGTTCCCTGCAGGCCAACTCCCAGCAGGGGACGCACAAAAGGCAACCATACATTGATGTTTCTCTCCCTCTCTCCTTCCCCTCTAAAGATAAATAAATAAATAAAATCTTTAAAAAAAAGAGAAATATATGGCCTCTGTGAACATGTTCATGGAGCTTTTCCCCAAATTGTCGTGTTCATCTTTTGACATCCAACTCCTAGCAAGTGACGTAGTAACTTCTCAATAAATATTTGATGAGTGGGTAAATGAGTGAAAGCTAGAGGGTTTTTTTTTTCTTCTTTTCTTCTATCTTGTGGATAAGCCATAGTTTCAAGACCTAGAATTCTGGGAAAGTAGAAAGTAATTATTTTTCCCAAGGCAAATTTCCGGAGACTTGAAACAATTTCCAGGTAAATCTCACACTGGAAATCTAAACTATATGAAAGTTTCCTTAATTCTCTGTTTGGCTTTGAGCATGGGGACCAAGCCCTTGAACACCTGACAAGAAGGGCCAGCTACATTACAGCCTTAGATTATTGTGTAATGTGAGTCTGGAGCTCTGTGCTGACCCAATAAAAGGCAAGACTTCCTGCTACTTCAGAGCTTTAGTGAAACAAAGTGAGGCCTTGAAAACAAATCTATGGGGAAATGCAGAATAATTCCTAGCTGTGGCTCTTTCGCAACAGAGTATACCAAGACAGTGCAGAGCAAAAGGTTTTATACCTCATGTCAAATGTATTATATTAATAGTAATAAATTAGCCCTGGCTGGTGTAGCTCAGTGGATTGAGTGCGGGCTGTGAACCAAAGTGTCACTTGTTCGATTCCCAGTCAGGGCACGTGCCTGGGTTGCAGGCCAAGTCCCCACTTGGGGGCACACGAGAGGCAACCACACATTGATGTTTCTCTCCTTCCCTTCCTTTCTCTCTAAATAAAAATAAAAATAAAATCTTCAAAAAAGAAAAAAATAATAAATTAATGTTAAATGCACTTAATGCTTAGTTGAAGACAACATCATAAATGTTTTATATGCATTAACTCATTTGCCCCCACTGAAATCACAACATGTGATGGAAGTTCTGTTATTACCCCCACTTACAGATGAACAAACTAAGCCTGGGATTTGATCCCAGTCAGATACCTAGTGCCCTGACTTACTCACACACACATACACACACACACACAAGTGAATGGAAGACTTTTGAGAACTACACTTAAAATTATTCTTACTATTGTTTTAAAAATTTTTTTTTCTTTTTATATTTCCTTGTTTTCCCTGCCCAAGAAGATATATCAGAAAAAACATTGCAATGGGAAATGTTTGAGATTGTACTGCCTATGTTTTCTTCTAGGATTTATATGGTTTTAAGTCTAACATTTAAGTCTTTAATCCAGTTTAAGTTTATTCTTGTATGTTGTGTAAGTTCCATTTTTTTTTTATGTATTGGTCCAATTTTCCCAACACCATTTATTGAATAGACTGTCTTTACTTTGTTGTATATTCTTGCCTCTTTTGTCAAATATTAATTAACCATAAATGTGTCGGTTTATTTCTGGGCTCTCTATTCTGTTCCACTGATCTATATTTGTCTGTTTTTAGGTCAGTACAATGCTATTTTTAAAAAGGAAAATTCCAAGTAGTGTGAGGTCTTCAGACATTGACTCATGGAGCTTAAAATTTCACAAGACTGACTCTCACAAACACACAGGGAGATAGGCAATGTGAGTGCAGGCACAGTTATCCTAAGGCCTGAGAGGCATTCTCCCATAACTGGATATACACAAGCCATGTGTCCATAGGCAGAGTACTCAAGGAAAGCACAGCCAGCACTCTGGGTGCTCCGAGAACCACTGAAGAACACTGTTTCATGAGGGAGTCTCTCTTCAGACACCTACATGCCCACTGTCAAAATCTTATGGAACCTGGACTTCCCACCAAAATGGATGTGTAGGTAGATACTCTTTGCCTCCTCACACAACAAAAAAGAAGACAACAACAAATCTAAAATCAAAAAATAATCAGAAGTGCCAGAAAATCAAACTGTACGGAAGTCCAACAACCAAGGAGTTAAAGAAGGAACAATCATCCAGACCGGTAGGAGGGGTGGAGATGGGCAGCAGGGGTGGAGAGGACTCGCAAGGCAGCAGCTGGAGGAGCCAGTGGGCAAGATGACAGCTGGTGGACCGGGTGGTCCCAGGTTTGCATGAGGATAAACCCAGAGAAACAACTGGGGAGTGAGATAGACCTTGCTCCCAGATTTTCAGTGCAGGAAAAGAAAGACTCAAAAACTCTGGCTGTAAAAAGCTGTGGGGGTTGAGGCTGAGAGAGAAACTTCCAGCCTTGCAGGAGACTTTGTTGGAGAGCCCCACAGAGTCCTAGAATGTACACAAACCCGCCCACCTGCAAATCAGTGCCAGAAGGGCCTTTTGCTTGTAGATAGTGCAAGAAGTGACTGAAAGCCTGCTGAGAGACAAGAAAGTGGCATTGTTCCCTTTTGGACCCCTCTCTCACATACAGCAGAACAATGCAGCAAAGTGGGTTGCCCCACCTGGTGAATACCTAAAGCTCCACCCCTTACAATGTAACATGTGTGCCAAGACAAAAAAATATGGCCCAAATGAAAGAAAAGATTAAAACTCCAGAAAAACAACTAAGCAATGAAGAGATAATCAACCTATCAAATGCAGAGTTCAAAACACTGGTAATTTGGATACTCACAGAAATGGTTGAGTATGGTCACAAAATAGAGAAAAAAAGTGAAGGCTATGCAAAGTCACATAAAGAAAAACCTACAGGAAACCAACAGTGAAGGGAAGGAAACTGGGACTCAAATTAAAAAATTGGAGCAGAAGGAAGAAATAAACATTCAATAAGAACAGAATGAAAAAACAAGAATTAAAAAAATGAGGAGAGGCTTAGGAACCTCTGGGACAACTTTAAACATTCCAACATCTGAATCATAGGGGTGCCAGAAGGAGAAGAGGAAGAACAAGAAATTGAAAATTTATTTGAAAAAAATAGTGAAGGAGAACTTCCCCAATCTGGAAAAGAAAATAGAGTTCCAGGAAGTCCAAGAAGCTCAGAGAGTCCCCAAGAAGTTGAACCCAAGGAAGCACACACCAAGGCACATCATAATTACATTACCCAAAATTAACAATAAGGAGAAACAGACAACTTAAAATGGAACTCCCTTTGGACCCAGCAATATCACTGCTGAGATTATACCCTAAGAATCCTGAAATCAGTTCAAAAGAACCTGTGCACCCCAATGGTCATAGCAGCACATTTTACTCTTTTCCCCCCAGATTATCTATCTATCTATCTATCTATCTATCTATCTATCTATCTATCTATCTATCTATCTATTTTGATTTTTCTTGTTTTTTTTATTTTAACTCTTCTTATTGTTGTTCAAGTAGAGATTTCTGCCTTTTCCTCCCACCCCTCCTGACCATCCCTGCCCTCCTGCCCTCCCTCTCCTGTTTCCACCCCCCGCCCTTGTTAAGGTCCATGTGTCCTTTATAATTGTTCCTGCAAACCCTTCACCCTTTTACCTTGTAATTCCCTCCACTCTCCCCTCTGGTCACTGTCAGCCTGTTCCCTATTTCAGTGTCTTCGGTTATATTTTGCTTTCTTGCTTGTTTTGTTGATTAGGTTCCTGTTAAAGGTAAGATCATATGGTATTTGTTTTTCACCACTTCACTTATTTCACTCAGCATAATGGTTTTCAGTTCCATTCAAGCTGTCGCAAAAGGTAGGAGCTCCTTCTTTTGTTCTACTGCATACAATTCCATTGTATAAAAGTACTACAGTTTTTTGATCCATTCATTTACTGGTGAGCACCTAGGTTGGCTATTCCAGGACTTGGCTATTGCAAATTGTGCTGCTATGAACATTGGGGTGCATAAGTTCTTTTGGATTGGTGTTTCAGGGTTCTTAGGATATAATGCCAGCAGTGGAATTGCTGGGTTAAAAAGCAGTTCCATTTTTAGTGTTTTGAGGAAATTCCATACTGTTTTCCATAGTGGTTGCACCAATCTGCGATCCCACCAACAGTGTACTAGGGTCCCCTTTTCTCCACATCCTTCCAACACTTGTTATTTATTCCTTTCTTTATGATGGCCATTCTGAACAGTGTGAGAGGGTATCACATTGTGGATTTAATCTGCATCTCTCTGATAGCTAGCAACACTGAGCATCTTTCCATATGTCTCTGGACCCTCTGTATGTTCTCCTTGGAGAAGTGTCTGTTCAAGTCCTTTGTTTATTTTTTAATTAGGTTGCTTGTCTTCTTATAGTACAGTCATGTAAGTTCTTTATATATTTTGGAGAATAAACCCTTGTCTGAGGTATCGTTCACAAATATATTTTCCCATAAAGCTGGTTCTCTGTTCATTTTAATACTGTTTTCCTTAGCCATGCAGAAGCTTTTTATTTTGATGAGATCCCATTTGTTTATTCTTTCCTTTATGTCCCTTGTTTTAGGGGACATATCAGTGAAAATATTGCTTTGTGAAATATTTGAGATTTTTCTGCCTGTGTTCTCCTCTAGAATTTTAATGGTGTCACAATTTACATTGAAATATTTTATCCATTTTTATTTATTTATTTATTTATTCATTTATCCACCTGAATTTATTTCTATGTATGTGAAAGTTGGTGATCGAGTTTCATTTTTTTTTGCACGTAGCTGTCCAGTTCTCCCAACACCATTTGTTGAAAAGGCTATCTTTACTCCATTTAAAGTGGGCAACTCCATGCTGTTACCCCCTTTGTCAGGTATTAACTGACTGGAGAGACTTGGGTGTTTCTAGGTTTTCTATTCTGTTCCATTGGTTTATGTGCCTGTTCTTATTCCAGTACCAGGCTGTTTTGAATACGGTGGCCTTGTAATACAGTTAGATATCAGGTATTGTGATCCCTCCTACTTTCTCAAAATTGCAGCAGCTATTTGGGGTCATTCATGGTTCCATATAAATTTTGAAGTGGTTGTTCTATATCTCTGAAATATGCCTTTGGTACTTTAATAAGTATGCACTGAATAAATGTCCATACTACCCACTGCTTTGGGTAGTATGGACATTTTGATTATGTTAATTCTTCCAATCCATGAACACGGTATATGTTTCCATTTGTTTGTGTCTTCCTTAATTCCTATCCTCAGTGTTGTGTAGTTTCTGAGTACAGGTCTTTCACCTTCTTGGTTAGGTTTATTCCTACGTATTTTATTTTTCTTGTTGCTTTATCAAATGGGATTTTTTTCTTTATTTCTGCTTCTGCTGTTTCATTATTGGTATACAAAAATGCCTTTGATTTCTGGATACTGACTTTGTATCCTGCTGTTTTGCCAAATTCATTTATTAGGTCGAGCAGTTTTTTGGTGGAGTCTACAGGATTTTCTATGTACACTATCATGTCATCTGCAAACAATGACAGTTTTGTTTCCTCTTTTCCAATTTGGATGCCTTTTATTTACTTTTCTTGTCTGATTGCTGTAGCTAGGACTTTCAATACTATGTTGAATAGATGTGGTGAAAGTGGACAACCTTGTCTTGTTCCTGATCTTAGTGAAAAAGATTTTAGTTGTTGCTGATTGAGTATGATGTTGGCTGTAGGTCTCTCATATATGGCCTTTATTATGTTGAGGAATGATCCCTCTATTCCCACTTTGCTGAGTACCTGTATCATAAATGGGTTTTGTACCTTATCAAAAGCTTTTCCCAAATCTATTGATATGATCATGTGATTTTTGTCTTTGCTTTTGTTTACATGACGTATTATGCCTATTGATTTGTGAATATTGTACCATCCTTGCATCCCTAGGATACATCCCACTTGGTCATGGTGTATGATCTTTTTAATGTGTTGCTGGATGTGGTTTGCCAATATTTTGTTGAGGATTTTAGCATCTATATTCATCAGAGATATTGGCCTGAAGTTTTTTTCTTTGTTGTGTTCTGGTTTTGGAATTAGGATGATGCTGGCTTCATAAAAAGAGTTTGGGAGTTTTCCATCATTTTTGAATTTTTTGGAACAGTCTGTGAAGAATAGGGGTTAGCTCTTCCTTAAATGCTTTGTACAATCCTCCTGTGAAACCATCTGGTCCAGGGCTTTTGTGTGTTGGGAGTTTTTTGATTACTGCTTCAATTTCATCTGCTGTTATCAGTCTGCTCGGGCTTTCTGCTTCTTCTTCATTGAATTTTGGAAGATTATATATTTGTAGAAATGTGTCCATTTCACCTGGTTTTCAAGTTTCTTGGCATATAATTCTTCATAGTAATTTCTTACAATCCTTTGTAAGAAAATTACTATGATACCATAATCCTGTGGTATCAGTTGTAATCTCTCCTCTTTCACTTCTGATGGTGTTTATTTGAGTCCTCTCTCTTATTTTCTTTTTTTTTAAAGATTTTATTTATTTATTTTTAGAGGGGAAGGAAAGAGGGAGAGAAACATCAATGTATGGTTGCCTTTTGTGCGTCCCCTGCTGGTAGTTAGCTTGCAAGGAACTGGCCTGCAACCCAGGCATGTGCCCTGACTGGGAATCGAACCGCGATCATCTGGTTCACAGGCCCATGCTCAATCCACTGAGCTACACCAGCCGGGGCTCTCTCTCCTATTTTCTTGATGAGCTTGCTTAAAGTCTTGTCGATTTTGCTTATCTTTTCAAAAAAACAGATCCTGGATTTATTGATCCTTAGAACTGTGCTTTTAGTCTTTACGTCAATTATTTCTGCTCTGAACTTCATTATTTCCTGCCTTGTGCTTGCTCTGGGCTATCTTTGTTGTTGTTCTTCAAGTTCTTGTAGGTGGAAGGTTAGGTTGTTTATTTGAAATGTTTCCATCTTTTTTAGGTAGGCCTGTATTTCTATGAACTTCCCTTTCGGGACTGCCTTTGCTGTGTCCCATAAGTTTTGGATTGTTGTGAGTTCATTTTCATTTGTTTCCAGAAATTTTTTTATTTCTTCTCTAATTTCATTCTTGATCTATTCATTGTTTAATAGCACGCTATCAATCTCCAGGATTTTGAGTGTTTTATAGTGTTTTCCTTGGGGTTGATTTGTAGTTTCAGTCCCTTGTGGTTGGAGAAAATGCTTGGTATGATTTCAATATTCTTGAATTTGTTGAGCTTGTTTTGTGTCCTATCATGTGGTCTATCTTTGAAAATGTTCCATGTACACTTGAAAAGAATGTGTATTTTGCTTCTTTGGGATGAAGGGCTCTATGTTTATCAGTTAAGTCCATTTTATCTAGAGCATTGTTCAATGCCACAGTATCTTTGTTGATATTTTGTTTGAAAGATCTGTCCATTTTTGACAGTGGGGTGTTAAAATATCCTACTATAATTGTGTTGCTGTCAATATCTTTCTTGAAGTCCTCCAAGATTTTCTTCATATATTTGGGTGTTCCTATGTTGAGTGCATATATATTTACAATATTTATGTCTTCTTCAAGGATTCTTCCCTTCAGTATTATGAAGTGACCTTCTGGGTCTCTCTTAATAGCCCTTTTTTTGAAGTCTATTTTGTCAGATATGAGTACTGCTACCCTGGGGGTTTTTTTTTTTTCTTGTCTGTTTGCTTGGAAAATTTGTTTCCAGCCCTTCACTTTTTGTCTGTGTAGGTCTTTTGTCCTGAGGTGGGTTTCTTGTAAGCAGCATATATGTGGGTCATGCTTTCTTATCCATTGAGCTATTCTATGTCTTTTGATTGGAACATTTAAATTATTTATGTTTAAGGTTATTATTGATAAGTACTTATCCATTAGCATTTTTTCATACTTGTGTTCCTCTCTCTCTTTTCCTTCCTGTTCTTAAAGCAGTTCATTTAGCATGTCTTGCAGAGCTGGTTTGGTGGAGGTGTATTTTTTTAGACTTCTTTTGTCTGGGAAGCTCCTTATTTGGCCTTCCATCTTCATTGAGAGCCTTGCTGAGTAAAGCAGCCTTGGTTGCAGGCATCTGGTTCTCATTATTTGGAATATTTCTTGCCATTCTCTTCTTGCTTGGAGCATTTCCATTGAGAAGTCAGCTGCTAGCCTCATTCCCTAGTATGTGACCTCCTGTTTCTCTCTTGCTGCCTTTAAAATTCTGTCTTTGTTTTTGAATTTTGCCATTTTAATTATGATGTGTCTTGAAGTGGACCTCTTTGGGTTCCTCTTGATTGGGACTCTGGGTTTCTTGGATTTGTGTGACTTTGTCTCTCATGAAATTGGAGAAGTTTTCCATCATTACTTTTTCAAATGGGTTTTCTATCCCTTGTTCTTTTTCTTCTCCTTCTGGTATCCCTATTCATTGGATATTATTACATTTAATATTGTCTTGCATTTATCTTAATCCCTCTTTATTCTTTCTGAGCTTCTTTTCCTTTTCTTGCTCTTTCCGGGTGTTCTTTTTTCTATTTTGTCCTTCAACTCACTGATCCAATCTTCTGCTTCATCGATCCTGCTTTTGATTCCTTCTACTGTGTTCTTAAGTTTGGATATTGTGTTCTTCATTTTCTCTTGGCCCTTGTTGATAGTTTCTATTTCCTTTTTTATGTTGATATTGTTTGCAGTGAGTTCATTATAGTTTCCCTGTAGTTTTTGGTAATTTTCTGTGAGCTCATTGAGCTTCCTTACAACTACTGCTTTAAACTCAGTATCTGATAGTTGACTTGCCTGTATTTCACTTAATATTCTTTCTGAGGATTCCTCCTTTCCTTGCATTTGGGGTTGTTTCTTTGTTTTCTCGTTGTTTGTGAGACTCTTCTTGTTAGCCTCTGCTGCATAAATTGATCTGTTCTGACTCTCTGGGTTTCTGGTGTGAATTTCTATGGTAGAAGATCTGTGAGATTCAGTGGTGCAGTCTCCTTAATCTCCTGAGCATGCTGGTCTTGGCTGTCATTTATGTTGGCTTTCTGTATTTCTTTGGGTTTTGATTGTTGTTGGGTCTTCCTTAGGTGGGCCCTTCTCTGCAGCTGACTAACTGAGGATCACTCCATCCACCACCTCTTATATTTTGTTGTGCAGGTGTGTACAGGTTGTGTTGAAGCTGATTCTTCTCTGCATATAGGGTTTGGGGCTTCTCTCCTGCTGTTGCCTAGTTGTTTGTTCTGGGTAATTTCTCCTCCATTTACTTGTATTTCTAGTTCAGTCCTGTATTGAGGTTAGTGTGGCTTCCAATTTTTCCTTCACCTTCTTCCGTTGTTATCTGTTGGTAGTTTCTTTGTTGGTGGGTTTTCTCTTCCAGCAGGTATCCTGGTGTTCACAGCTCCCACCTACTCATCTGATTTTTCAATGTCCTCTACAGTTTTTAGTCTCCAATCGTCATATAATTTGGGATACCATTGACTGTTCACTCTATTTCTCAGAAGATCAGCTAAGTGTTTCACCCATGTGCAGGGGGAAGTGGACTCCACTCTCACCTATCTCGCCACCATCTTCCTTCCCCATACCAGCACATTTTACAATAGCCAAGTGTTGGAAGCAACCTACATGCCCATCCATAAATGAGTAATCAAAAAACTGTAGTACATTTACATAATGGAATACTACCCAGCCAGAAAAAAAGAAGGAACTCCTATCCTTCATGACAGCATGGATGTATCTGGAGAACACTATGCTAAGTGAAATAAGCTAGGCTGTGAAAGACAAATACTGCATGATCTTACCTATAAGTGGAACCTAATCACAAAACAAACAAGCAAACAAAACATAACCAGAGACATTGAAATAAAGAACAAACTGACAGTAACCAGAGTGCAGCAGGGAAGGGATAATGGGAGGGAAAAGGGGAAGGGTCATCAAGGAACATGTATAAAGGACCAATGGACAAAATGAAAGAGGGGTAGGATCCAGGGTGGAAGTGAAAGGGGGATAGGATCCAGGGGGAGTGGTGGGCAGTAAATGGAGACAAATGTACTTGAACAACAACAAAAGAAATGCCATTTAAAAAGATAAGAAGAGAATCTTAAAAGCAGCAAGAGAAAAGGAGATGATTACCTACAAAGGAGTTCCCATAAGACTATCAGCTGATTTCTTAAAATGAAACCTTGCAGGCAAGAAGGGGCTGGAAAGAAATATTCCAAATCATGAAAAACAAGAACATGCATCGAAGATTACTCTATCCAACAAAGCTCTCATTTAGAATAGAAGAGCAGGTAAAGTGCTTCCCAGATAAGGTCAAGTTAAAGGAGTTCATCATTACCAAGCCCTTATTATATGAAATGTTAAAGGGACTTATCTAAGAAAAAGAAGATGATTAAAAATATGAACAGTAAAATGACAACACACTCACAGCTATCAAAAACTGAACCTGAAAAAACCCCAGCAAACTAAGCAAACAACTAGAACAGGAACAGAATCACAGAAATGGACATCACATGGAGGGTTTTCAGAGGGGAAGTGGAGGGGGAGAATGGGGGATAAGGTACAGGGAATAAGAAGCATAATTGGTAGGTAGAAAATAGACAGGGTGAGGTTAAAAATGGTGTGGGAAATGGAGAAGCCAAAGAACTTATATGTAAGACTCATGAACATGAACTAAGGGGGCTAGGTGGATGATGTTGGTGGGAAGGGGGTGCTGGACAGGGTGAATAAAGGGGAGAAAAAATGGGACAAATGTAATAGTGTAATCAATAAAATTTATTTTAAAAAATAATAAAAATTTTAAAAAAGAAATCTTATGGAACTTCCTTCATTGCATTCGCAGATTTCTGTCTTTTTAACTTAATTTCCTTTGGGGGGCTGGGGCACTGTCTACATGCTTCAATTCATACCTACTGAGCTTCGCAAAAAAGTGGGAAACATTTCTTGTTATTTAGTTCATTGGACTCAGGTTGGGCTTCTCACATCACCTCACTGTCTTTTGCAGGAGCTTTCCCAAAGGAAGGGAAATTTGCTCCAGTGTCTCATGCGTGAGTATGAAAACATAAAATTTCAGTGGCCTCTGCAATAGCACAGGGATGAAAATGCTAATAGGTATCAGAGCTGAAATAATAGCACTAGCAACTGCTAGATCTTCTGGTTTTTCTTAAGTAATATATATTTATCACTATCTCAATAGTATATGTTTAGAGCTCCATAGAACCCAGTTTGTTCATTGTATAAAAACCAAATAGGACACAAATGCATGAAAGACTTTAGAAGCAAACCCCTTTCATATTTTCAAAATAAGAAGTAGCACACTTAACTTGCTTTGGAGGGCAAATATGGCTCTTGGAGCTGCCTCTAAAACCCGCTCCTTTCTCATGGGTGAGGCAGGCCCAGCCTTCTATGCTCACATGTCTGCAGAGGCATCAGCCTGCTCCCTGAAATTCAAAGTACACAAGGTCAGCACACCAAATCTGTAAATATTTGCTCCAGAGTATCTTAAATGCCTATACAACCAATCTTCTAACAGGCAGAAGGATGAAAAAGAAGTTAGCGTACATAGTAAAAGTTTTCTTCGAAGAGCCCCTCAGTTACCTTCATCACAACACACTTAATGGCTTTTTTCTCCCACCATCTCCCTCCAGTCTTCTTCCCACCAGCTCTCCTAATAAAAAGTATTCTTAGTCTTTAGATCTGTTCACAAGGAGAATTAAATTGCAATTTGCCCCCCAATGTTGTATTACTTAACATATTTCCAAATTGCTCTAAAGCTCCCTTTGGAATTCTGTGTATAAATACTAAAAAGAAGGAATGGGAATGAGAAAGTAGAAAAACAAGAAAGTGAGCAGATTTACGTGATTGCTGTCAGCTTTCTTTCTCATTTTAGTACATTCTTGTCTGTTTTTTCCTTTTTGCCTTTATTTGCTGTTCATCTTCCCTCAATAGTCATCTTTTCTTTCCCCTCTTTATTCTTCAGAATTTTATTACAAAATGAAACACATGTTTTCCCCATGACAAAATCATACTCATGCTCAAAATGAGATGATCTGAGTGTCTTAATTGAACTTGATCCCAGAAGCTCTGAAATCCCGCCCATTGTAACCCTCTTTTTAAGGTTCAGCATTCTTTTCTTCTTAGCATCCATTTATTCAGCAAACAATTGCTGAGGGTGTATTCTTGCCTGGAACTGTGCTCCTTATTCTCACTATTTTCAAATTTATTGTTAGCTCAATTATCAGATACGAGGAGTGAGTAAAAAATAAATTTAAAGAACTCCCTGGACTTAACAAAAGTCTGTTCTTTTTATCTGGAAGACACTATTCCTTCTACAGCTTTCAGTAATAAAATGAAAAATTACAATTTGTAAAATGTTTTATAAGACTTATCAAGGTAAAAATAAATGTTTCTACTAAAATAAGTGTTCTGTTTAATTTTTTAAATTACCATTGACATATAATATTGTATTAGTTTCAGGTGTACAACATAGTTATCACAATATTATTGGCTCTATTTCTTATAATGTACTTTGTTTACAAGGGAGAATCCCCAAAAAACTGGACTTCTGGAGGTTGGGCCCCTTGTAGTACAGGCTTTCCCCACTAGGTGAGTATTGTCAAAAACCATATGTATCAGTGACCAGCTGGCATTGTTGTGACAGTCTGTGCTCAACTTCAGTGAATTCTTTTCTGAAGACTTTCAACGCATTTGCCCATTTCATGATGGGCAAGTGCACTTGCCCATACTGTGCTGAATATTCAGCAGTTTTTGAACCAAAGTGGCATCACTCCCATGCCTCACCCTCCCTATTCACCCAATCTTCTCCTGAGAAGCATTTTTTGTTTCCCTGGATGAAAAAAGTCCTCAAAGGGAGATGTTTTGCCAATGTGGAAGAGGTGAAACAAAAATAGCAAAGTAACTAAAAGGCATGAAAATCAATGAGTTCAAAAGCTGTTTTGAGCAGTGGAAAATTATCTCAATAGGTCTATTGCATCAAATAGAGACAGAAGTTTAAACGCGTAAGAATAAATAAACAAATTTTTATAAATAAATTCCAGGTATTTTGGGTCCTCCCTCATACATTGTCATGGCTATTTTGTAAGTGCCAACTTGTACTTCTTAATCTCTTCACTAAAATAAGTTATTTTTCAGCAGTGGGACCTAATCATCCTCAACAACAATTTAAAGGGGTATTTTCATTCTAAATGGAGTTCTATGTGCTCTCAGAGACCCTTGGGAGCTGCATTTCTCTTATTATACTAGTGACTTCCTGAACCTTGAACAAGAAACAAGAAAAAAAATCAGTTGACAAACCAATAATTGCGGAGTCAATTTTACGGTCCCTAAGGAAGTTTGTTATCACAGAAAAATACATCATAGGACCCACAGATGAAAACCACACATAATAAAGAGCACACTTCACTTATAGGTTGCCTAGTCATGGGAATAAGCACAGTCATGGACATATATCATGGAGGTAAAGTAGACTTTCAACAGGAAGAACTGTCCAGACTTCAGAGTGGGAAGGAACCTCTCTGACACTTTTGAACCCATCCTGTTAAAGAGATGTTTAAGTTTTTTAGAATTCAAGGTATTTCGTTCAACTCAGAGGGAGAATTAAGTGCAGACAGATGAAGTATCATTTCTGTTCTTCTCCCTAGAGCACAAATTGATGTTCCTCTAAACAAAGATGATTGGGAGAGAAGAGTCCTGAATCAAGATGTTGTGAAAAGCTAGGGAAAAGGCTTGTATTGAGAAATACCTGGGGCATTGGAGGCTTTTGGCAAGGAGCAGGGTAATGTTCAAAAGGCAACTAGACCACCTTCTTACACCACAGACAAGAATAAACTCAAAATGGATTAAAGATTTAAATGTTAGACCCAAAACCATAAAAGTCCTAGAAGAAAACATAGACAATAAAATCTCAGACATTGCTCATAGAAATATTTTTTCTGATATATCCCCTCAGGCAAGGAAAACAAACAAACAAAATAAATAAACAAATGAAACTACATCAAACTAAAAAGTTTTTTCACAGCAAAGGAAACCATCAACAAAATGAAAAGACAATCCACTGAATGTGAGAACACATTTGCTGATATATCTGGTAAGGGGTTAATATCCAAAATTTATAAAGAACTTATAAAACTCAACACCAAAAATCCAAATGATCCAATTAAAAAATAGGCAAAGGATCTGAATAGACACTTCTCCAAAGAGGACATACAGATGGCCAATAGACATATGAAAAGATGCTCAATATCACTAATCATGAGAAATCAGAGAAATACAAATTAAAACCACAATGAACCCTGGCTGGTGTGGCTCAGTAAATTAAATGCTGGTCTGTGGACCAAGAGGTCACCAGTTCAATTTGAAACATGTTAGCAAAAATACAACAGGAAAAATATCATTCAGTTAAAGCCACAGTTATGTAAAACCTGGTAAAAGCACTAGCTTTCAAAAACCTAAATTCTGAAAAGCAAAGAATTCACTGGTTTTGTAGACTTTTAAAAAAGTTAAGTGTTAGAATAGATTCAAGATGGTAGCAGATTAGGTGGGTGTTATAGTCACCTTCTCCCGGGACCAAATTGGAATTACAACTAAAATATAGAGCAATCAATCTGAATTAACAACTGAAGATGAGGTGAAGAGAAAACTTATAACCAAGGATTTATAAAAGAAGTCATATTGACACTGGTAGGAAGGGCAGAGTTGTGAAAAGTTCTGACCCCACTCCAAAGGGTGGTGGCTGAGATTTGAGAGGGATATCTCAGCTTCACAGATTCCTCCTGATGAACATCTGGTCTCAACACTATGCCAAGATCCCCATCCCAGAGCACCAGAGGCAGGAAGAGGAGCCCACATAATGTCTAGCTGTGAAAATCAGTGGGGATTTCATCTACCAGGGAGAGACAGGAATCTGCTAGAGACACTGGCATCCTCTTAAAGGGTTACTGAAAAAAAAATCTTGTTCATAGCCACTTACCCTGGGCTCCAGTGGAGAAAGGGCAGAGCAAACTAGCATCATGTGAGGAGGTACTGGGTTTTGTGGCTCTGAGGAGAAAGCTGAGAGCGTAGCTGCCAGGATCTGCGTACTGAGTTCCTCTCCGATACTGCAGACTCCATTCTCCATCTTTCTTGGGTGGATCACTCCCTTGCTATGCCATCAGCACTGGGGGAAAACAATAGCTCCACCCTCTGGACTCCCTGTCACCCCACACCATGGAGCTCATGGTCTGCCTGGGCTGAGGTATAGAGAGGTCTGGGCAGATACAGGGAGTGTCAGTGACTGAGTGTTATGGTTTTGGGGTGGGGGCCATTCACCCCACTTTTCCATGAATCTTACTAGTGCCTTCTTCTCACAGAAGATCCTCTATTCTGACCTTCAAGGCTCCAGGTGGCCCAGCTACTTAACTCCTGGTGGCCCTGCCCTGTAGAGGTCTGAACAAAATCCAGGACAGACTGAGTTGTGTGGTTCTAGGCCACTCCTTTCACCTCCAAACCTGAATTGCAATACTGCCTCACAGGAGACCTATTAGCTTTGCCCTCCTCACTCCCAGCAACACCTTGATAAGCTCAGACTCCTGGCAGAATCTTGGGCAGACTAAGAGTTTTATGGCTCTAAGACTAAGGCTATTTTTCCTTCACATGCATGACCAGTACACAACCCTCCCTTCATGCAGACAAATCTTGTTCTGTTTGGGCCTAATAAACTCTACTGACCTTACCTGATGACTCTCTGAGACACTGCTCCACCTACAAAGGTCTGCAGGCACCCAGCAGTAGCAGCCAGACTTGGTGAACCCTCAAACATTTGCCAAGTGGCCTCAGACCCAGTACTGGAGTTGAGTTTGACCATATATCAATCTGGTAAACACCACTCACCCCTGCCTGATGACTCACTGAGAACCTACCTCATGCAAACTGAACACCACAAGAGGCTCTTTCAGTGACTGAGCCTATCAGGCTGCCAACAGTTGGAGGCAGATGAAGGCAGATCTCAGACTGATTTCAGGGTAATGAGGGACTTTTGCTGAATTGTCCCTGGGCCCAGTGCTGGTAAATGCCAGCTTTGGTGCACAGGTTGGTATTTTCTATGCCCACCCAGACCCAGCAGAGCTCTGAACAGGCTTCCCAGGGCCAGTCGTAAGCAGTGTCTGACATTGGACTGAACCAGATTCCCTTCCAACAGGTCCCAGAACCAATACACCCAGTTGCTAGCTTCAGACACTATCAGAACAAGATCCAGTTAACTTCACAAGTGGCATATTCAAAGAGAGCTTTATGACAGGAACCAGACCCTGATGAGATGATTTCTGCTTCATGTGGTCAGCACCTGTACAGCAGCTTGTACACTATGGTCCAGGTTGATCCTCACAGTCAGACTGCCTGGCTCCACACATGAATAGGTCAATAGCAATCAAGACTCAATTACAAGACAGCCCACATAACTCACACAAGTGATCAAGAACCTATTAGAAGAATGATGACTGAAAACTTCCTTAACCTGATGAAGGAAAAAGACACACAAGTTCAGGAAGCACAGGGAGTCCCAAATAAGATGAACCCAAAGAAGCCCACACCAAGACACATCATAATTAAAGGTTAAAGACAAAGAGAGAATCTTAAAAGCAGCAAGAAAAAGACAGCTCATACAAGAAAGCTCCTGTAAGTGTATCAGGTGATTTCTCAACAGAAACATTTCAAGTCAGAAGGGATTGGCATAAAATATCAAAAGTGATGAAAAGCAAGGACCTACAACCAAGACTACTTTACCCAGCAAGGCTATCAATTCATGTTGAAGGACAAATAAGGAACATACTATGCAGGAAAAAACTAAAGGAGCTTGTTACCACCAAAGCAGAATTACAAAAAAAAAATCTTAAAGGGTCTTCTTGAAGAAGAAGAAGAAGAAGAAAAACAACAACAGCAACAACAATAGAGGAACATAGTTCAAAGAAGTGAGTGTCAATAAATATGTACCTACCAATAATCAAAAGGCAGAGGATAGCTGAATGGATAAAAAAACATGACCCATATATGTGCTATCTACAAAAGACTCACCTCAGAATGAAAGATACACACAGATTAAAAGTCAAAGAATGGAAAAAGTATTTCATAGAAATGGAAATGAAAACAAAACTGACATAGCAATACTTATATCTGACAGAAAAGATTTTATTTTTTTAAAGATTATATTATTTATTTTTAGACAGAGAGGAAGGGAGGGAGAAAGAGAGGGAGAGAAACAACAAACTGTGGTTGCCTCTTGCACACCTCCAACTGGGGCCCTGGCCCTCAACCCAGACATGTGCCCTAGACTGAGAATCAAACCAGTGACCCTTTGGTTCACAGGCAAATTCTCAATCCACTGAGCCACACCAACCAGGGCCAAAACAGACTCTTTAAAACAAAGGCAACAGTAAGAGACAAAAATAACACTATATAATGATAAAGGGAGCAATCCAAGAAGAGCATGTAGCCCTTGTAAACATTTATGTACCCAATTTAGGAGCACCTAAATATATAAAGCAAATCTTGATAGAAATAAAAGGAGAGCCTGACAGTAATACAGTCACAGTAGGGGATTTTAACACCCCATTGACATCAATGGATAGATCTTGCAGACAGAAAATCAACAAGGAAATGGTGGCCTTAAATGACACAGTAGATCAGATTAATTCAATTGATATCTTCAGGACATTTTACCACAAGACAGCAGAAAATACATTCTTTTCAAGTGCACATGAAACTTTTTTTTAGTATAGGTCATGTGTTAGGACATAAAACAACTCTTAATGAACTTTAGAAGACTGAAATTATATCAAGTCATAATGCTTGATATAAAACTAGACCATAATGGTATGAAATTAGAAATCAACCACAAGAAAAAATTGGAAAACACACAAAGACATGGAAGCTAAATAACATGTTACTAAACAATAAATGGGTTAACAATGAGATCATAGGAGAAATCAAAATATACCTTGGAACAAATGAAAATGAGAGGACAACAACCCAAAATCTATGGGACATGGTGAAAGCAGTCCTCACAGGGAAATTCATAGCATTACAGGCTTATTTCAGGAAAAAAGAAAAATATCAAATAAACAATCAAACATTACTTAAAGAAAGTAACCCATGCCAGCTGGCTAGTTCAAGCTTTGTCTTGTGCACCAAAACATTGCAAGTTGAATTCCAGCCAACGTGTGTTCCTATGTTGCTGGTACAATCCATGATCAGGGCACATATGTCTCTCTTTCTCCCCCTTCTCTCTCTCTCTCTCTCTCTCTCTCTCTCTTTCAAATCAATAAACATATTGTTGGGTGAAGATTAAAAAATAAAAGAAATTAGGGAAAGAACAACAAAGATCAAAGTGACTCGAAGAAAGGAAATAAGAAAGATCAGGGTAGAAATAAATGCAATACAGTATAAAAATATAAAAGATCAATGAAACCAAGAGCTGGTTCTTTGAAAGATAAACAAGACTGACAAAACTTTAACCAGACTCATCAAGAAGAAAAGAAAGAGGAGCCAAATATATAAAATCAAAATGCAAGAGAAGTAGCAATTGACTGCACAGACATACAAAGGATTACAATAAAATATTGTAAACCACTATATACTATAAACCACTATATACTATAAACCACTATATATATGGCCAACAAATTGGACAATCTGAATAAAATAAATAAATTCCTAGAAACATGCAATTTTTCAAAATGAAATGGGAAGAATCATAAAATCTGAATGGGCTGATTACAGCTAATGAAACTGAAGCAGTAAAACAAAAAACTAACAAACAAAAACAACAACAAAAACCTCTCAACAAGCAAATGCCCTGGACCAGATGGCTTCACAGGTGAATTTTACCAAACACTCAAAGAAGAACTAACACTCTCCTTCTCAAATTGTTCCAAAAGTTTCAAGAGGAGAGGAGACCCCCAAGCTCATTTTACAAGGCTAGCATTATTTAAATTCCAAAACCAGAATGGGACACAACAAACAAAGAAAATTGTAGGCCAATATCCCTGATGAACATACATGCTAAAATCCTCAACAAAATATTAGCAAATCAGATCCACCAATACATTAAAAAGACTATACACAATGATCAAATGGGCTTTGTTCAGTACCAATGTTGAATCCATGGAATGAACAAACTGAACACAAACGAAATGAAGAAAAAAATCACAAGATCATATCAATAGATGAAGAAAATACATTTGATAAAAATTCAGCACCCACTTATGATAAAAACTTCTCAGCAAAGTGGGAATAGTGGAAACATACCTCAACATAACAAAGGCCATATATTGCAAACTCACGGTCAACATAATACTCAAAGGGCAAAAACTAAACATGTTTCCCTTAACACTAAAAGTGTTCCCAGGAGCAAAATGGGGATGTCCTCTTTCACTTCTTTTATTCAGCATAGTACAGAAAGTCCTAGGTGCAGCAACCAGACAAGAAGAAGAAATAAAAGGCATCCAAATTGGAAAGCAAGAAGTAAAACTGTCATTATTTGCGGATGACATAATGTGTATAGAGAAACCTAAATATTCCACCAAGAAATGTCTATAACTGATACATGAATTCAGTAAAATAGTAGGATACAAAATAAATATCCAGAAATCAATTGCATTTTTATACATCACTAATGAACCACCAGAAAGGAAAACTAAGAAAATAACCCCATTTACAATTGCATTAAAAATAACACTTTGGAATAAATTTAACCAAAGATGTAAAAGACCTGTACTCAGAAAATTATGAGATGCTGAAGAATGAAATTGACAACCATGCAAATGAGTGTAAGCATACACTGTGATCATGGAGAGAAGGACTTAACATCATTAAAATGTCCATACTACCCAAAGCAATCTGTAGATTCAACACAATTCCTATCAAACAAGATACCAATTGCATATTTCACAGAACTAGAATAAATATGCCAAAAATGTATGTGGAATTACAAAACACTATGAATAATGAAAGCAATCTTGAGAAAAAAAGAACAAATTTGTAGGAATCATGCTACCTGATATCAAACTATACTCCAAGGCCATAGTAATCAAAACAGCATGATACTGGCATAAAAACAGACGTATATGACAATGGAACAGAATAGAGAGCTCAGAAAAAAAACCATATATTTATGGCCAATGAATATTTGACAAAGGAGACAAGAACATAAAATGGGATAAAGATAGTCTATTCAATAACTGGTGTTGGGAAAATAGGACAGATACATGCCAAAAAATCAAATTTGTCCACCTTCTTATACCATATACAAGAATAAACTCAAAATGGATTAAAGACTTAAATGTAAGGCTCAAAATCATAAAAATCCTAAACAAAAACATAAGCAGTAATTGCTCGTAATTGCTCAGACATTGCTAGTAGCAATATTTTTCTATGTCTCCTCAGGCAAGGGAAACAAAAGAAAAAATATACAAATGAGACTGCATTAAACTTTTCTGCAAAGAACACCATAAACAAAATGAAAAGACAACTCACTGAATGTGAGAACATATTCACCAACAATACACCTGATAAGGGATTAATATCTAAGTTTATCAATACCAAAATACAAACAATCCAATTAAAAAATGGGCAAAGAACCTGAATAGACATTTCCCCAAAGAGGACATACAGATGGCCAATAGAAACATGAAAAGATGCTCAATATTACTAGTCATCAGAGAAATGCAAATTAAAACCACAATGAGATATCACTTCACACCTGTCAGAATGACTATTATCAATAAATAACAAACAAGTATGGGGAAGGATGTAGGAAAAAGGAACTCTCATGCACTGTTCCTTAAAATGTGGATTGGAGTCTCTGACCCTGCCCCCATGTACAGTGTCACAACCCAGCTACTGTGTTGCCCGGCCCTGGCAAACACCTAAGGCTCTGCCCCTCATACATAACAGGTGTGAACAGACCAAACATTATTACTCATGAACAGCTCAAAGCCCTAGAGCCTATAATTCTAAGTGACCAAGAAATAGCCAATCTTTCAGATGCACAGTTCAAAATACTGGTGATCAGGATGCTCACAGAATTGGTTGATTTTAGCCACAAATTATAGGAACATATGAAGGCTAAACTGAAATGAAGGGAAATGCACAGGAAACCAATAGTGATGGAAAGGAAACTGGGACTCAAATCAAGGGAGTGGACCAGAAGGAAGAAAGAAAAAACCAAACAGAAAAGAAGGAAGAAACAAGAATTCAAAAAAATGAGGAGAGGCTTGGGAACCTCCAGGATATCTTTAAATGTTCCAACATCCAAATTATAGGGGTACCAGAAGGGGAAGAGGAACAGCCATGAGTGGAAAACTTATTTGAACAAATAATAAAGGAGAACTTCCCCAGTCTGGCAAAGGAAATAGACTTCCAGGAAATCCAGGAAGCTCAGAGAGTCCCAAAGAACTTGGACCCAAGAAGGAACACACCAAGGCACATCATCACTACATTAGCCAAGATTAAAAATGAAGGAGAGAATTCTAGAAGCAGCAAGAGATAAGGGGACAGTCACCTACAAAGGAGTTCCCATCAGACTGTCAGCTGATTTCTCAAAAGAGACCTTATAGGCAAGAAGGGGCTGGAAAGAAGTATTCCAAGTCATGAAATCCAAAGACCTACATCCAAGATTGCTCTGTCCAGCAAAGCTCTCATTTAGAATGGAAGGGCAGAAAAAGCACTCCTCAGACAAGGTCGAGTTCAAAGAGTTCATCATCGCCAAGCCCTTATTATATGAAATGTTAAAGGGACTTATCTAAGAAAAAGAAGATAAAAAATATGAACAGTGATAGGACAACAAACTCACAGTTATTAACAACCACACCTAAAACAAAAGCAAACTAAGAGGACAGCTAGATCGGGAGCGGAAACATAGAAATGGAGATCACATGGAGGGTTAGCAACAGGGGAGTGAGAGGAGGAGAAGGGGGGAGAAGGTACAAAGAATAAGTAGCATAGATGGTAGGTAGAACATATACAGGGGGAGGGCAGGAATACTATGGGAAATATAGAATCTAAAGAACTTGTGACACATGGACATGAATGAAAGGGGGGAATAGTGGGGGACGGGTGTGCAGGGTGGAGGGGAGTGAAAGGGGGAATGGGACAACTGTAATGGCATAATCAATAAAATATATTTAAAAAGAAAAATAAAAAACAAACAAACAAACAAGATCTATGTAAATGGAGAAATGTGCCATGTTGATATTTTGGAAAACTCAGTATTGTTAAAATGTTAGTCCTCCCTAAATTGAGAACCCTGATATACTTTTTTAAAGAAATTGACAAGGTGATTTTTAATTTTATATGAAAATGCAAAGGATACATATAGCCAAACAATTTTGAGGTAGAAGAACAAAGAGAACTCACACTGTGCAGGGCACTGCCCCCTGGATCTCTCAGTACTCCTGTACAGCCCCAGCATTCTGGGCAACAGAAATTGGCATGCTGTAAGGAGAGACAATGTCTGCTCTCATCTCCAGAAACATTTGCTCTTCCCAAATTGTGGATGTTAAACCTGGTCCGTTGTTCTCCTTCATGATCAAGTCCTTTGGTCCCACTTAAAAGGTAATCAAACTTCTTATTCACCCTGAAGCTGGGATACTGTGAACTAGTATTGATACATTATTATTAACTCAAGTCCACAGTTTACATTACGCTTTGTGTTACACATTCTATGAGTTTTGACAAATGTATGACATGTATACACTTTGTAATAATACAGAATAGTATTACAGCCTTAAAAAGTCCTTGTGCTCCATTTGTTTGTTCCTCTTTCTCTCCCTTCCCCTGGCAACTATCAATCTTTTTACTGTCTCCATAGTCTTGCCTTTTCCAGAATGTCATTTAATTGGAATCACATAGTACGTAGCTATTTTAATTTGGCTTCTTTCACTTAGTGACATGCAGTGAAGCTTCCTCCATGTCTACCCATTGCTTGATAGCTCATTTCTTTATAGCAGTGAATATTATTCCATTGTCTAGATGTTCCACAGTTTAGTTATTTATTTACCTATTGAGGAATATCTTAGTCATTTCCAGGTTTTCGCAATTATGATTAAAGCAGTTATAAACATCCATGTTCAGGTTTTTATGTGGACATAAGTTTTCCACTCCTTTGGGTGAATACCAAGAAGCACAATTACTGGATCATATGTTAAGAGTTTGATTTTGTAAGAAAATGCCACACTGTTTTCCAAAGTATCTGTCCCATTTTGTATTCTTATCAGCAATGAATAAGAGTTCTTATTGTTCCACATCCTTCTCAGCATTTGGTGGTGTGAGTGTTCCATTTTACTAAGCATGTAGTGATGTCTCATCTCTGTTATAATTTGCAATTCACTGGTGACATATTATGTTCGCATCTTTTCATGTGCTTCTTTTCCATCTGTATATTTTCTTTGGTTAGGTGTTTGTTCATGCTTTTGGTCCTTATTAAATTTGCTTATTTGTTTTCTTATTGTTGAATACTAGGAGTTTGTGTATTATGGATACCACTCCTTTATCTGTTTTGCAAATATTTTCTCCCAGGGTGTGACTTGCCTTTTTATTCTCTTAACAGTGACCTTCTCATAGTAGAAGTTTCTTAATGAGGTCCAGCTTACCATTTTTTTAATTTATGGTTTTGGTGTTGTATCTGAAGTCATAACCAAACACAAGGTTATCTAGATTTTCTCCTGTGATATCTTCTGAGAGGTTTATGTATTTCATTTTACATTTAGGTCTATGATCTATTTGATTTAATTTTTGCAGGGGGTGTAAGTTCTCCATGTATTGATAGAAAGCTGGAGTTGAGTATTTTTCTTCTTTCAGACTGGTTAGTTGGTTAGTTTCCACTGAGGGAAGATCTTGTAAAAAACAAACAGAATTCACTGTGCATATTTCAAAATGGTTACTCTTCCCCTCCCCCTCTAGTAGTCCTAAGAGATTTATCTCTGATCTTCACTGGAAATAATACTCATGTAAGTGTGTCCCCTCCCAGACTGGACCCTGGAGTTTTTAACTCTTAAAACTTGTCCACTCTGGGTCTCCAGCAAGTCATCATTTACATTTAAAATTTTCTTACCTGTATATGGCTCCTAGAGGCATTCTCAGCTTCTGGGGTTCTTCTCCAGTAAGATGTGATTCTCTATATTTGTCTGTCTGTCTCTCCAGTGTGGTGACTAGCAATCTGCCTTGTGATTTCACTTCTCTGATGGACCTAACAAGACCTGTTGGTTTTCTTTTTCCAGCCTTCTTCATCTTGTAAGGATAGAGCAACAACTTCTAAACTCCTTACCGGTAGACCAGGTCAATTTCATTCTTACAAAGATGCCAAAGTAATTAAATGCAGAGCAGACAATTTTTTCAACAAACAGTTCTGAAACAATTGGCTATCCGCATGGAGAGAAAATCCTCCATTCTTACCTCCCAACATACACAAAAATTTGCCTTTAATGTACTACAGACCTAAGTCAAACTGAGTCCTCAGTCCTCAAACTGAGAAAATTTTGCTTCCCACAGGACATTTTTCAATGTCTTTGGTTATTTTGGGTTGTTATAAGTGGGGAAGGGCTATCGGCATCTAGTGGGTCGGGGCAGGGATGCAGCTAAACATTCCACAATGCACAGGACAGTCCACACAATAAAGAATGATTCAACCTGAAATGAAAATAGCACCAGCGTTGAGAAGTTCATAGATTTCTAACTAAATCCTGACCAAAACTAATAAATATCTAGAAGAAAATCTTTGTAACATTAAGGCAGGCAAAATTTTCTCAAACAAAGCACAAAATGCACAAACTATAAAAGAACAAACTTGATGAAAAGTATTTCAAGATTAAAACCTTGCTTTTCAAAAGACATAGTTCAGAAAAAATGCAAGGCCAAAGAATGGATAAATTGTTGCAGGTGAGTTGTGTTCCCTCCCAAAATACGATGAAGTCTTACCTTAACCTACCAGGACTTCAGGCTTCAGTGACACGGTCGTCACAGTTAAAGTGAAGTCATACTGAAATAAGATGGACCCTTAATCCAATGTAGCTCGTGTCTATGTGAGAAGAGGAGAAGAGACAGAGAGACAGACACAGAGGGAAGGTGGCCATGTGAAGACAGAGGCAGAGGTCAGAGTTATGCTAGCACAAGACATGGAATTCCCAGGGTTACCAGAAGCTAAAAGAGATTAGGAAGGATCCTCTCCTAGAGGTTCTGGAGGGATTGTGGCCCTGGGAACACCTTGATTTCATACTTCCAGCCTCTAGAACAGTGAGAGAGTAAACTTCTATTGTTTTAAGCCACCCAGATTGTGGTGGTTTGTTCTACCAACTCTAGGAACTAATAAAACAACACACCCACTAGAATGACAAAAGTTACAGTCTGACAATGCCATGTTGGTGAAGATGTGACATAACTGAGATCTCATACATTGCTGGTAGAAATACAAAATGGTAGAGCCACTTTAGAAAGCGGTGAAGCAATACACAAAGTATTTGGAGTAGCATTATTCATAATGACCCTAAACTAAAGGAAACCAAATGTTCATCCAGTAGTGAGTGGATAAACAAATAGTGGTATATTCACACTGTGGAAAACTCAGTACTCAGTAACATGCAACAACACTGATGAATCTCAAAAACATGTTTAGTAAAAGAAGTCTGGCACAAATGTTTATGGATGTGCAGAAACAGGTCCATTTGTATGAAATCATAGAAAAGGAAAACTATAGTGATAGTTGCAATTCAGTGGTTGCCTGGGGCCAGAGGCAAGAGAAGGGGGTATCACAAAATGGAAAGAGAAAACTTTTTAGGATGAGGGAATTATTCTACACCTTGATGGTGGTTATGATTATAAGATTGTACACAAGTGCCAAAATTAATCAAACTGTATATTTACCATGGCTATTTTGTCTGTAAATAATACTTTAAAAATCCATAAAGGAAAAAATTAAATAGAATTCTGCAATATATCATCCAATTAAAAACCTGTTTTCTCCCCAACAGCTGGAGCCTGATTCCATCTATGAAATCTGCAGTGAAGATGGGGGTGATTATTTCTTTACTATTTCTCTACCACATCTTCTCTCCGCCCATGCACCATGCTGCCCAGTCTCCTCTAGGATGGGTGTCAATGAGAAGGCAAAAGCGGCTGGTGACTCCCACCCTTGTAATCTGGGGTCGATGCAGATTGGAGCAGGCAATTTGTACTTAATTGGCCACTTAGGATCCTTTCTTTCTGAATTTTCAAATCTAGTGGCATTCCCCCCTTTTAGACGTATTTGTCACAGACAGACTGTTGGGACAGGTCCTTAAGACATGGCTTTCACCAATGAACCTTTAGCAATGTCTACTTACATCCATAGGAACATATAACTTCAGCCAAGTTCTGGAAGTGTGACTTGTTCTGAACACTCTATGAATCTGACACAAGGGTAAAATTCCTGAGAAAGAAAAGCAAAATAATATGAAGGAATAAATATTTAGAGACAAACTCAAAAACATTCCTGAAATAAAGGATTTAAATTCAAGCAAAAATGAAAAAAAGGACTCATGGACATGAACAACAGGGTGGTGATTGTAGGGTGGGGGGAGGAGAAGGGCACGAGAGGGATAAATAGCAATGGAAAAAATAATTATATTAAATAAATAAATAAACAAGAATTTGAATTTCTATGTTGAAATGGCAAACAATAGAGCACAGAAAATTGACCCAGCACAGTCACCCTAAACAAATACCCTAAAAATGTTACTCAAATTTTAATTAAATAAAAGACCCTTATGGATAGCTTGGCACAAGAAATCCAAATCACTTACATGGGAAAAAACAAATCAGTGGATTACTCAGTGGCAGTATTTCAAGCCATTAGACAGCAGAACAACAGGACATTTGAGGAAGGAAAGGGACAATAATGCTACATGCAGCCTGTTACTGACTCAAGCATGAGGCAAGAGACACAGTTTCAAATGTGAAGAAAAAAACAGGGTATATATTGTTGCCCTGAGCCACGCTTGATGAAGAATACAGTGTTGGTTGAGTAAGAGATGACTGGGAAACAAGGGCAGGCGGGCTCTCAGTGAGAACTTAGTGCTGTATAGAATGTGGAACTAAGACTAAAATGACTGTGGGGGGTGAGGTAACAGGGCAGACCATGAATATTACATGCTTGACCCTGTGGAAGTGACACCAACACACATGGAGAGGGGATGGAGAAATCATTGGAAAGCAGAATAAGTTCTCTGAATACTTCACTTCCTTTGTGGTAACCAGTAATCCAAGGATACCTTGAGAGTGGTGCTGCTCTTGGCTTGCTGGCTCTCCCATCCAACCCTTACCTTTTGCTGCTCTGCTCAGCATCACAAGAGGGCTGATCCTGCAAGGTAGGTGGGAGCAGGCTCCTGTGCCTGCTGGCTTTCCCCTGGGCCAGGCAGGGAAGGCCCTAGGGGAGGGATGGAGGGTGGGAGGAGGGGAGAAGCCTTGGGCACCATCTCTAGCTTCAACTTCAACTCCATTGGAGCTCCCACCAGTTTCCCCATAGGGGCAGCCACCCCCAGGTAACTCCTATTCCCAAACTCAGTAACAGCACCTCTCCACCAAGGGGAAGTAGCACTGTTTGCTGTTACTAATCTCTAGGTTTCCTGAGTCCTGTTTGGCTTCTTAGCATTTCTACCACCTGCATAACCATTTCCTTGAATTAAAGTCCCTTTCTTTCAAAGTTTTTAGCATGCTTTCTGTTTCCCTAGACCCTGACTGACAAAGCAGCTGATGGCCCAAGTAACAAAACTCTACACCTATTAAAAGAACAAAGATTAATGGTAATAAATATCATATTATTGTCTAAAATCAGGTGGTGATAGAATGAGGAGGAAGAAAAACATACTAATTTTACCATTGCTTATAGCAGGAAACTAATAGATGCTTTCTAACCAAGAGGTTGAAAGTATTATATAAAGTTATTGTTATAAAGGTATCTTTCAGAAAAAGTTAATTTCCTAAATATTAGAATGACTCCATTTAAGAAACAAAGCAGAAGCAGACAAACATTATAGAATTATGTTGACTTAAAAAGAAACTCTAAAACTAAATCATAACAAAACAATATAGCAGAACTAAGACTGAATATATCTTAGCACAGCAACAAACACAAATGGAATTAGTGTTCTTTTTTAAAATTTATTTATTTTATTTTTTATTTTTATTTAATTATTGTTCAAGTAGTTTTCTGTCTTATATTCCCAGCCCTGCCCCCCCCCTCAGTGCTCCCCACCTCCCTCCCATTTCCGCCCCCCACCCTTAGTTATTGTCCATGTGTCCTTTATACTTGTTGATGTGAGTCCCTCCCCTTTTCCCCTATGATTCTCTCCTCTCCCCCCTCTGGACCCTGTCAGCTTGTTCCATATTTGAGTGTCATTGGTCATATTTTGCTTGTTTGTTTGTTTTGTTGTTTAATTCCTGTTAACGTTGATATCATATGGTATTCGTCTTTCACTGCCTGGCTTATTTCGCTCAGCATAAAGCTTTCCAGTTCCATCCTGATGTTGCAAAGGGTAGTAGTTCCTTCTTCCTTTCTGCAGCATAGAATTCCATTGTGTAAATGTACCATAGCTTTTTGATCCAGTCATTTACCAATGGGCATCTAGGTTGCTTCCAACTCTTGGCTATCGTAAATTGTGCTGCTATGAACATCCGGGTGCATAGGTTCTTTTGGATTGGTGTTTCAGGGTTCTTAGGATATACTCCTAAGAGAGGAATTGCTGGGTCAAAAGGCACATTCATTTTAGTTTTCTTACAAAATTCCATACTATTTTCCATAGTGGTTGTACCAGTCTGAAATCCCAACAACAGTGAACTAAGGTCCCCTTTTCTTCACAACCTCTCCAGCACTTGTGTTTCTTTGTTTATGATAGCCATTCTGATTGGTGTCAAGTGGTATCTCATTGTCGTTTTAATTTGCATCTCTCTGATAGCTAGCGATATCAGGCATCTTTTCATGTGTCTCTGGATCCTCTGTATGTCCTCCTTGGAGAAATGTCTGTTCAAGTCCTTTGCCCATTTTTTAATTGGGTTGCTTGTCTCCTCTGAGTGGAGTCGAGTGAGTTCTTTGTATATTTGGAGATTAAACCTTTGTCTGAGGTATCATTGGCAAATATGTTTTCCCAAGTTGTTGCTTCTCTTTTTATCTTGATACTGTTTTCCTTAGCCATGCAGAAGCTTTTAAATTTGATGAGATCCCATTTGTTCATTCTTTCCTTTATGTCCCTTGCTCTAGGGGACATATCAGTAAAAATATTGCTGCGTGGAATATCTGAGATTTTCCTGCCAATGTTCTCCTCTAGGGCTTTAATGGTGTCATGGCTTATATTTAAGTCTTTTATTCACCTTGAATTAATTTTGCTGTATGGTGTAAGTTGGTGCTCGAGTTTCATTTTTTTGCATGTAGCTGTCCAGTTCTCCCAACACCATTTGTTAAAGAGGCTATCTTTACTCCATTTTATGTTATTGCCCCCTTTGTCAAATATTAATTGACTGTAGAGATTTGGGTTTATTTCTGGGCTCTCTGTTCTATTCCATTGGTCTATGTGCCTATTTTTATGCCAGTACCAGGCTGTTTTGATTACAGTGGCCCTGTAATACAGTTTGATATCAGGTATTGTGATCCTTCCTACTTTGTTCTTATTTCTTAAAATTGTGGCTGCTATTCGGGGTCTTTTATGGTTCCATATAAATTTTTGAAGTGTTTGTTCTATGTCTGTGAAGTATGCCATTGGTACGTTAATAGGTATTGCATTAAATCTGTAAATTGCTTTGGGTAGTATGGACATTTTGATAATGTTAATTCTTCCAATCCATGAACATGGTATATGTTTCCATTTGTTTGTGTCTTCCTTGATTTCTTTCTTCAGTGTTGTGTAGTTTTCTGCATACAGGTCTTTAACCTCCTTGGTTAGGTTTATTCCCAGATATTTTATTTTTGTTTTTGCTATATTGAATGGGTTTCTTTTCTTGATTTCTGCTTCTGCTGTTTCATTGTTGCTATACAAAAATGCCTTTGATTTCTGGATATTGACTTTGTATCCCGCTGTTTTGCCAAATTCATTTATTAGTTCCAGCAGTTTTTAGTAGAGTCTATAGGATTTTCCATGTACACTATCATGTCATCTGCAAACAATGACAGTTTTGTTTCTTCCTTTATGATTTGGATGCTTTTATTTCCTTTTCTTGTCTGATCACTGTGGCTAGAACTTCTAATACTATATTGAATAAAAGTGGTGAAAGTGGGCAAGCTTGTCTTGTTCCTGATCTTAGTGGAAAATATTTTAGTTTTTGCCCATTGAGTATGATGTTGGCTGTAGGTCTCTCATATGTGGCCTTTATTATATTGAGAAATACTCCCTCTATTCCCATTTTTCTGAGTACCTTTATCATAAATGGATGTTGTAGATTATCAAAAGCTTTTTCCACATCTATTGATATGACCATGTGGTTTTTGTCTTTGCTTTTGTTTATGTGACTGATTTGCGAATATTGAACCATCCTTGCATCCCTGGGATGAATCCCACTTGGTCGTGCTGTATGATCTTTTTAATGTATTGTTGGATGTGATTTGCCAATATTTTATTGAGGATTTTAGCGTCTATGTTCATCAGCAATATTGGCCTATAATTTTCTTTCTTTTTTAAAAAAATATTTTATTTATTTGTCTTTAGAGGGGAAGGGAAGGAGGGAGGAAGAGAAACATCAATGTATGGTTGCTTATCATGCATCCCCTTCTGGGAACTGGCCCCTGCCAGGAACTGGCGTGCAACCCAGGCATGTGCCCTGACTGGGAATCGAACCGTGATCATCTGGTTCACAGGCCCGAGCTCAATCCACTGAGCTACACCAGCCAGGGCCCTATTTTTTTCTTTCTTTGTTGTGTCTCTCTCTGGCTTTGGAATTAGGATGATGCTGGCTTCATAAAAAGAGTTTGAGAGTTTTCCCTCCTTTTGGATTTTTTGGAATAGTCTGTGAAGAATAGGTGTTAGTTCTTCCTTAAAAACTTTGTAGAATTCTCCTGTGAAACCATCTGTCCCAGGGCTTTTGTGTGATGGAAGTTTTTTGATTACTTCTTCAATTTCATCTGCTGTTATTGGCCTGTTCAGGCTTTCTGCTTCTTTTTCATTGAGTTTTGGAAGATTATATTTTTCTAGAAATGTGTCCATTTCACCCAGGTTTTCAAATTGGAGTTAGTGTTCTAAGAACAAAAACTTTTTGGATGAAATTATAAAGGAAAACTCAATTTTACATACATGGGACACAACTACAACAAATCAGAATATTGAAAATAAAAGAGTAAGTAAAAATAGATTTGGGGGAAATTCACCAAAAAAAGAGAAAAAAAGAGGGTTTATGTTTTTTTAGGTAAGTTAAATTTAGATTAAAAAAGTGATTAAGCATGACCAATAAAAACATCTTATGACCTGGCTGGTGTAGCTCAGTGGATTGAGCACAGGCCTGCGAGCCAAGCAGTCACCAGTTTGATTCCCAGTCAGGGTACATGCCTGAGTTGTAAGCCAGATCCCCAAGTGGGGGGCATGCAAGAGGCAACCGCACATTAATGTTTCTCTCCTCTTTCTCTCTCTCTTCCCCTTTCTCTAAAAAATAAATAAAATCTTTAAAAGAAAACATCTTATAATACTAAAAGGTGCAATAGGCATAAAAGCTGTAAAAGGTGTAACAGTGAAGATACAACAGTTATAAATTGCTAAGCACCAAATAACAAAACAATAGCATTCATAAACTTGAAATTATAGGAGATAAGAAAAGAAATAAACAGAAACACACTGGATTCATTCCTGTGTCTATGGTTTATGAGAAATCAAATGTATAAAATAAATCATGTAGAACTCTCACATAACATGTTAAATACAATAGCTCAGATTAATATATATATATATCAAACTCTCTTAGAGAGTGTTTTTATTTTCAAGAATATTTAAGAATAAAACATTCAGGAAAATTGACCACATTGGGCTACAAAGAAAACCAAAAAATTTCCAAAAGTAGAAATAGCATAAGCAACATTCTCTGATTGTTATGTAATAAAGCTATAGAGTAATTTAAAAAGTAGATAACAAAAATTCCCTTTCACCTGAAAATTTTAGAAAATTGTCTTAAGTGAATTTTAACATTTTGGGGTTTATTTATTTATTTACTTATAAAGAGAGGGGAAGGGAGGGAGAAAGAGAGAGAGAAATATTGGTGTACAAGAGAAACATTGATAAGTTGCCTCTTGCAACTCCCAACAGGGCATGGAAGCTGCAACCCATGCAGGTGTCCTGACCAGGAACTGAACCAGCAGCCTTTTGGTTCACAAGCTGGTGCTCAACCCACTGAGCAACCCCAGCCAAGGCTATATTTTATATTTTTGGATAAAAATTACAGAACTCTTAGAAAATGACAATAATAAGAAATAATTTAAAATTTTTCCTACATAGTGAAATCTATTAGAGATTGCTAAAGTAGCAATCTAAGCACTTTAAAATTCATAGGTTTAAGTAGATAAGTAAAGGAAAAAACAAATGAATCAAATATACATCTTAGAAAAAGAATAACAAAATAATCTGAGGAAAGTGAAAAGAAGAAATTTAGAGAAAACGCAAAACTTTCTCACTTGAGTTAGAAAATAAAAAAAAGAGTTAAATAACTTAGTAATCTCGATCTTTGAAGACAAAAACAAAGCAATAGATAAAGCATTAGCTAACCTAGTAAGGAAGAAAACTAGAAATCAATTTATAGGATAAGAAGCAATGAGAGCACAATAACCACAAAAATATAGTAAATTAAAACAATCAGCCCTGGCTGGCATAGCTCAGTGGATTGAGCGTGGGCCTGCAAACCAAAGGATCGTGGTTCGATTCCCAGTCAGGGCACATGCCTGGGTTGCAGGCCAGTTCCCAGCAGGGGACGCACAGAGGCAAGCATACGTTGATATTTTTCTCCCTCTCTCCTTCCCTTCCCCTCTAAAGGTTAAAAAAAAAAGCAATCAAAAGAAACTGGACTTCAGGTCAAGATGGAGGCATAGGTAGAAACAATGTGCCTCCTCACACAACCAAAAGAAGGACAACAACAATTTAGAAACAGAAAACAACCAGAACTGAAAGAAAACCGAACTATACGGAAGTCCAACAACTGAGAAGTTAAAGAAGACACATTCACCAAACCGGTAGAAGGGGTGGAGTAGGCAGTCAGGGGCAGAGAGGACTCTTGGCAAGCCAGGGGCTGGCAGACCCAGTGACGATGGATTATGGAGCAGGGTGTACAAGGTTGCAACTGGCTGGCAAGGCAGCAGCAGGTTGTCAGCAAGGAGGCAGATTGCACACTGGGTGGTCCCACACTGATGTGCAAATAAACTTGGAGAAAGAACTGGGGAGCGGGATGGACCGTACAACCCAGGGCCCCAGCACTGGGAAATAAAGCCTCAAACCACTGACTGAAAACACCTGTAGAGGTTGGGGCAGCAGGAGAAACTCCCATCCTCACAGGAGAGCTTCTTGGAGAGACCCACTCACACAGGAATCAGCACCAGAGGGCCCAATTTGCTTGTGGGAAGCAGGGAAAGTGACTGAAATCCAACAGAGAGTGGAACAAGCACCATTATTCCCTCTCAGACCCCTCCCCCACATACAGCATCACACCCCAGTGACTGGGTTGCCCGATCCTGGTGAACACCTAAGGCTCCACCCCTCACTACATAACAGGCATGTCAAGCCAAAAAAAAAAAAATGGCCCAAACCAAACAACAGATCAAAGGTCCAGAAAAAATACAACTAAGTGACAAAGAAATAGCCAACCTATCAGATGCACAGTTCAAAACACTGGTAATCAGGATGCTCACAAAATTGGTTGAATTTGGTTGCAAATTAGATGAAAAAATGAAGGCTACGCTAAGCAAAATAAAGGGAAATGTACAGGGAACTAACAGTGATGGGAAGGAAACTGGGACTCAAATCAATGGAGTAGACCAGAAGGAAGAAAGAAACAAGAATTCAAAAAATGAGAAGAGGCTTAGGAACCTCCAGGACATCTTTAAACATTCCAACATCAGAATTATAGGGGTGCCAGAAGGAGAAGAGGAAGAACAACAAATTGAAAACTTATTTGAACAAGTCATGAAGGAGAACTTCCCGAATCTGACAAAGGAAATAGACTTCCCAGAAGTCCAGAGAGCTCAGAGAGTCCCAAAGAAGTTGGACCCAAGAAGGAACACACCAAGGCACATCATAATTACATTAGCCAAGATTTAAATGAAGGAGAGAATCCTAGAAGCAGCAAGAGATAAGGGGACAGTCACCTAAGAAAGAGTTCCCGTAATACTGTCAGCTGATTTCTCAAGAGACCTGACAGGCAAGAAGGGGCTGGAAAGAAGTATTCCAAGTCATGAAAGGCAACGACCTCCATCCAAGATTGCTCTATCCAACCAAGCTTTCATCTAGAATGGAAGGGCAGATAAGGTGTTTCTCAAATAAGGTCAAGTTAAAGGAATTCATTATCACCAAGCCCTTATTATATGAAATGTTAAAGGGACTTGTCTAAGAAAAAGAGGATAAAAAATATTAACAGTATAATGACAGCAAACTCATAATCATTAACAACCACACCTAAAATAGAAACAAAAGCAAATGAAGCAAACAAGTAGAAGAGGAACAGAACCACAGAAATGGAGATCACGTGGAGGGTTATCAATGGTGGGGAGGGGGAGAGAGTGGGGAAAAAGTACAGAAAATAAGTAGCATAAATGGTAGGTAAAAAATAGAAAGAGGGAGGGTAAGAATAATATAGGAAAAGTAGAAGCCAAAGAACGTATAGGTATGACTGAACTAAAGCAGGGGAATATACAGGTGGGAAGGGAGCGAAGATGGGGAAATGGGACAACTATATGTATTAGCATAATCAATAAAATATATTTTAAAAAATTAAAAAAAGAAACTACCTAACTCCATGAAAGCATATTTGAAAACTTAAATAAAACATAATTTTCTTAGAAAATTTAATTTGAGAAAAGTGACCCCCGGACAAGAAAGCAAATCAAAACAGACTGATTTTTATACAATAAAGAAAATTCTTAAAGACTGCCCTCAATAATACCCAACAAATTTCATAGGGCTAGTCTACCAAATTTTTAAAAAGCAGGTAGTATTTAATTCTGCTTAAATTGTTCCAAAGGTTAGAAAAGAAGGAAAACTGTGGAATTATTTCAGGTAATATAACATTGATTTTGAAAGCTGGGATTGTACTTTCACAAAGAAAATTTTAAATTAATCTCATTTATTAATGCAAAAACATAAAAACAAATAATTTAAACAATTAAACATATAAAATATTTAGGGATGATTTTGTAGTAACTGTTAAGAAAATGCAACCTGGCACCAGCTCCACTCTGAACCAGATAACGGATGTGCTCAGAGTGTTGATTGTGGACACAGCTGATGGACCATTGCTCTCCCAAGGGCCTGACCCAACACTAGGCCTTTAATGAAATTCTCATGAACCACATTCCTTCCTTGGCTTGCTCCTTGCCAGACAGCATACAGCACTGGTCTTGACTCTTTTCAGGTGGTATCAGGTGGTTCCAGACAGTTCCACTGCTCTCCCTCAAAACTGGCCCTCATTCACCAGGCTCCTCCTCTGACAGTCTGCCTATTCAGACACACAGCCTTTCTGTAATGGGTGAACATGGGTGATCATGCTGTCTGCATCACAGTGCCCTTCAGGATAACATATTTACGTTTTAATTTTGGATTTCCTTGACTTTGTAAATCAAATAAATTATTTAAACATCTGAGGCACTGTGACCTTGAGGAGGACATTTGGGGGCCCAGTAAGCAGTTGGTGTCACTTGCATTACACAGCATGAGTGACTTTCTTCAGGGTTAGCAGGCAGGGGTCCATGAGCTGATGTAGCTTGGTATTTCCACCTCAAGTTATTTGAAAGTAGTGGTAAAATCAGCAGAGTCTTAGGAGCAGCTCATCTTAATCAGCACTGTGCGGTTTTTAGTGCATATCTACCTGTCTAGTATTTCAGGGAATTCTCCCCTTTTCAGGTGTACCTGGGTGAGTACATGCTTCTGAGCCTAGGTCTCCATGCCGAGTCACCGGTTAGCCCATGCCCTGCTCTTGCCCTACACCTGCTTCACGTGTCCCATGGGCTCAGAAGGGAGCCCTGCAGATAGAATGAGCAGTCACTACCCTCAGGAAGAAGCTTCCTTAAGCAGTTCTGTTTCAGGCTGGACTTGCTCCTGGCTGGGCTGGTTCCAGCTTCGAGAAGTGCTGTCACCCTGGTGTCAACCCTCTTCCAGGCATGGGTGTGGCCAAGGCTGAAAATTCAAATACTCACCATCAAAGGGTATTTGGGTTTGTATGTTGGGGTTCAAAGTTATCCTGTTCATCCTTCTCTTACTGAGGTTATGGGTTCTTATGCAGTATGTGAGCAGAGTTACTTGCATGCAATGTAGACAGAAGAAAAGAGAGAAGGATGTAGTTTCATTGGAAATTCTCTGGGTGTGGGGGTGGGATTTTCAGGTTTAAAATACAAACAAAGGAGAAAACAAAGAATTGAAAGATTCCAGCCTTGTGCTGTAATCTTTTATTAGATCCAGTGATGTCCGGAATAGAAGAGAGGAGATGCACCCTTGCTCGCTGTGGCCGGGCAGGACAAGGGCTGAAAGCCAGACTGCGAGGGCAAGCTCAGACCCGCTGGGCCTTCCTTGGGGATGCTGCCAGATGACAGCAGCCTCTGCCACTTGGGGTGGAAGAAGAAAGACATGCAAATTAGAAAAACAGACCAGATCATCCAAGAACAGTGATTTTCAGCCTTTTTTATCTCATGGCACACATAAACGATTACTAAAATTCTGCAACACATCAAAAAAGACATTTTTTGCTGATCTGACAAAAATGTGTGTAATTCTGATTCATTCATACCAGATGGCTATTGTTGTATTGGCTGATTGTCTTTTTTTTATTTGATGATCTAAGGGAGAAGAGATCGGTCGCCCTGACTAAATACTCAGATATTTCATGTTTTTTAAATTAATTAATTTTACATATTGCATGTTTTAAAAATTCTTATATCACACTGTGCCAGAATATCAATTTTTAGAATCTTGTATATAAACTGGAGCTACTATAATCCCATCATAACACTAAGGGTTGTGGCAGGGAACAAATTCCAACAGGACAGTGGCTTTATATCTGAGTACTTGCTGGTTCCTACCACCTTTACAACAAAATCCAAAGACACTTCAGGGTTTGTGGGTATGTGTCATAAACCCTACTGTCTTCATCTCATGAACATATTCAAGATAGAGAAAAGTTCACCTGAGTTTAAGCCATAAGAGCAAACATAACTAAAATTGATTTTATTTCACTGGAACATCCCAAGTACAATTCACAAACATAGGGAACCACCTGGTTTAGGATAAACCTTGTCCCCCTGAGACACATTTATGAAGCACCTTGGCATCCTTTGCCAGTGCTGGCACTGCACGCTCTCATGGGCACGGGCGCCCAACCCGTGGCACTGGAGTACAGTGGAAGTTACACCCCACCACCTGAGCAGGGGGCATAAGACATGTCAAAGAGGAAGAGGCTGGTGTCAGATGACACAGTACAGCCAGTGGACCAGAGGGGGCCCTCTAAAGCAGCTCTCACATGCCTAGGATTGAAGAGGCCCCAGCATGTCCCTCATGAGACTTGTGAGATAATAGGGATGAAGTGCTCACTCTGTGGAAGTGGTACTGTTGAAGTCCCTCAACACCATCTCAACAAGCTCAGGAAGGCTTCGGAAGCAAAATCAGGAAGTGTCACCCAGTGGAACACACAGTGCTGCTTGGCTAGCAACCACCACTCCCCATTCCCTTTTTACCAGGAAAGCCCTAATTTTGTGACAGTGACAACGTATCTCTGGGACTTGAGTTTTAAGCTAATTCCAGTGGTTCCGTCTCCACGGCAGTGATTTATCTAGGGATGTTTCTGTGCCCATTTCTGGCCACATGTGATATAAGGGGAGGTTTTCTGGGCAAAGGAAAGAATTTCTTTTCCAATTATGGTTTGCATTTAATACTATTTTATACTGGTTTCATATGTATGGCATAGTGGTTAGGGAGGGGGAATTTTAAGGAACATTTTCTTTTTTTTTTTAATTTAATTCTTGTTCAAGTACAGTTTTCTGTCTTATATCCCCAGCCCTGCCCACCCCCCACCCAGTGCTCCCCACCTCCCTCCCATTTCCACCTCCCACCTTAGTTATTGTCCATGTGTCCTTTATACTTGTTCATGTGAGTCCTTCCCCTTTTCCCCTGTGATTCTCTCCCCTCTCCCCTAAGGAACATTTTCTTATTTATAAAAACAGTCATGAGTGAAGGAAGAACCATTTTTCTTCCAAGCATGTTATCTCGAGAGCAGAAGACAAAGCAGTTAGAGCTCATACATTGGTTAGAAGAGTGGAAAGATGGAAAGAATAGGGATGGTAATAACACTGTTGACCCACTAAATTAACCAACTCAAAGCCAACAATACCCTTTGTTATGTTATGTTTCTCAATAATACCCATGTTATGTTGAGAAATATTATTTTTTACCAATTGTTTTAGACAGCTATGTTGGGTTTTCTTTTATTTGTATTCAAAAATAAGCTAAACTAGTACATGAAATAAGGACAGAAGGAAAAATGAAGGAAGGAGGGAGAAAGGAAGAAAGGGTGCCTTCCCAGGCAGGAATGCTTATCTCGCCTATAGGTAACAGTACAGACTACTGAAGGCAAATGTTTCAGTCCAGTAACATGGGAAATAGAAACATGGTGCCCCCCTCACTGAGCTTCCATACCTGTCTCAGACTTACATCTTTTATAGCAACTAGTATAAATTACTGTAAATAAAATTAATATCTTGCAGAAGATTTTGCTTCTCAATGAATCAATAGCCAGATAGTCAGCACACAGTCTGTGGGGCAGTATCAAAGCAGATAAAGAATTATTTCCTCTGACTAAATGGTTTTTAATTAGAAAGCTAAAAACCATTTCCTGATGAGAATCAAGGAACTCTGAGTTTCACAGTAGTGTCATAGTTCATTTATACATTATCTATCTGTTTCTCAGAAGATTTTAAAACCCAGGTAAGAAAATTTATTAAAATATCATAGATCCACACTTTAGGCAGTGTGGCTCAGTTGGTTTGAGCATCATCCTGTAAACTGAAATGTCACAGGATCAATTCCTGGTCAAGGCACATACATAGGTTGCTGGAGTTCTGACCCCAGTAGGGGCACATGCAAGAGACAACCAAGCCATATTTCTCTCTGATGTCAATATTTTTTTCTCTCTCTCCTTCCCTTCCCCTCTTTCTAAAATCAGTAAGCATGCCCCCTTGGATAGGGATTAAAAAAATATCTTGGATATCCAGAGAAATGGAGGGAACTTTGAATGTCACCCAGTCCAACATCCCATCTGAAGTTGAATAATTCCATAAGCCCACCTATTCTGGAAGCAGAATTGGAAGCAGAACCCAGGTCTCTGCTTACCAATTGGCTGCTCTTGTTTATTTTGCTCACTAACCAAAAAAAGCAAAAATAAACAAACAAAAAGCCCCAAAGCAAATCCTGAGCTAAAGGGCACATTTGTAGGCTTCCCTGTCTGTTTTTTCAGACACATTCAAACCTGTATAGTTTGAACCAAAGTCACTAGACCCAAAGTATTGTATGTGAACTGCATTTGCTAACTCAGATGTTTAAGAAATGTAATACCTTTTATATTTCTAATCCGAGCCCCCATTCCTATTACATCATCATGCACTCTCTATGTTCACATCCCTTCAGAGCCTAGACCCTTACAACCCCAAATGCTAAGCACTTGGAACTCTACAGCAGGTTCTTAAACACTTTGGGAGTCTGATGAAGCCTATGGACTGCTTCTCAGAATATGGTTTTATTTATTTATTAATTTATTTATTTATTTAATTCTTGTTCAAGTACAGTTTTCTGTCTTGTATTCCCAGCCCTGCTACCCCCCAGTGCTCCTCACCTCCCTCCCATTTCCGCCCCCCACCTTAGTTATTGTCCATGTGTCCTTTATACTTGTTCATGTGAGTCCATCCCCTTTTCCCCTGTGATTCTCTCCCCTCTTGACCCTGTCAGCACGTTCTGTATTTCAGTGCCTTTCATCACATTTTGCTTGTTCATTTGTTTTGTTGTTTAGATTCCTGTTAATGGTGATATCATATGGTATTTGTCTTTCACTGCCTGGCTTATTTCGCTCAGCATAAAGCTTTCCAGTTCCATCCGTAATGTTGCAATGGCATATTTCAAAGACATAGAACAAACACTTCAAAAATTTATTTGGAACCATACAAGACCCCGAATACCAGCCACAATTTTAAGAAAGAAGAACAAAGTAGGAAGGATCACAATACATGATATCAAACTGTATTACAGGGCCACTGTAATCAAAACAGCCTGGTACTGGCATAAAAACAGGCACATAGACCAGTGGAATAGAACAGAGAGCCCAGAAATAAACCCAAATCTCTACAGTCAATTAATATTTGACAAAGGGGGCAATAACATAAAATGGGGTAAAGATAGCCTCTTAACAAATGGTGTTGGGAGAACTGGACAGCTACATGCAAAAAAAATGAAACTCGAGCACCAACTTACATCATACACCAAAATAAATTCAAGGTGGATCAGAATATGGTTTTAAATGTAAGAACAAAATGCATAGGATTCTAAAATAAGCCAAATACATGGAATTATATTCATCAAAACAATAAGTTGTTACATAATGCTCTTTAAAAGTAAGACCTATCAACAGGTAGCTCCATACTGTTTTCCACAGTGGCTGCACCAGTCTGCATTCCTACCAGCAGTGCACAAGCATTTCCTTTTCTCCACAACCTCGCCAGCATTTGTTGTTTGTTAATTTAATGCTGACAGGTATGAGCTGATATTTCGTTGTGGTTTTAATTTGCATTTATCTGATGATTAGTGATGTTGAACAACTTGTCATGTGTCTATTGGGTATCTGTATGTCTCTTTGAGGAAATGTCTATTCAAGCCCTATGCCTATTTTTTAAATGTATTTTTATTGATCATGACATTACAGTTGTCCCATTTCCCTCCCTTCATTCCCCTCCACCCTGCACATCCCTCCCCCACCATTCCCCCCTTTAGTTAATGTCCATGTGTCACAAGTTCTTTAGATTCTATATTTCCCATACTATTCTCATCCCTCCCCATCTATTTTCTACCCACTGTCTATGCTACTTATTCTTTGTACCTTCTCCCCCCTTCTCCTCCTCCCACTCCCCTCTTGCTAACCCTCCATGTGATCTCCATTTCTATGGTTTTGCTCCTGATCTAGTTGTCCACTTAGTTTGCTTTTGTTTTAGGTGTGGTTGTTAATAACTGTGAGTTTGTCATCCCTTTACTGTTCATATTTTTATCTTCTTTTTCTTAGATAAGTCCCTTTAACATTTCATATAATAAGGGCTTGGTGATGATGAACTCCTTCAACTTGACCTTATCTGGGAAGCACTTTCTCTGCCCTTCCATTCTAAATGAGAGCTTTGCTGGATAGAGCAACCTTGGATGTAGGTCTTTGGATTTCATGACTTGGAACAATTGTTTCCAGCCCCTTCTTGCCTGTAAAGTCTCTTTTGAGAAATCCACTGACAGACTGATGGGAACTCCTTTGTAGGTGACTGTCCCCTTATTTCTTGCTGCTTCTAGGATTCTCTCCTTCATTTTAATCTTGGCTAATGTAATTATGATGTGCCTTGGTGTGTTCCTTCTTAGGTCCAACTTTTTTGGGACTCTCTGAGCTCCCTGGACTTCCTAGAAGTCTATTTTCTTTGCCAAGTTGGGGAAGTTCTCCTTCATTATTTGTTCAAATAACTTTTCAGTTTGTTGCTCCTCCTCTTCCCCTTCAGGTACTTCTATAATTCGGATGTTGGCGTGTTTAAAGATGTCCTGGAGGTTCCTAAGCCTCTCCTCATTTTTTTGAATTCTTGTTTCTTCATTCTTTTCTGTTTGGTCTTTTTTTTTTTCTTCCTTCTGGTCCACTCCATTGATCTGAGTCCCAGTTTCCTTCCCCTCACTATTGGTTTCCTGTGCATTTCCCTTCATTTCACTTAGTTTAGCCTTCATTTGTTTCTCTAATTTGTGACTAAAATCAACCAGTTCTGTGAGCAGCCTGATCACCAGTACTTTGAACTGTGCATCTGATAGACTGGCTATCTCTTGGTCGCTTAGAAGTATTGGCTCTGGGGTTTGAGCTGTTCTTCTTGAGCTATAATATTTTGGTCTGTTCACACCTGTTACATATGAAGGGCAGAGTCTTAGGTGTTCACCAGGATGGGGCGACCCAGTCACTGGGTTGTGACGCTATAGGTGGGGGTGGGGTCAGAAAGAGGCAATGGCATTTGTTCCACTCTCTCAGATTTCGGTCCCCTCTGCCGCTTCCCACAAGCAAATTGGGCCCCTGTGGTGCTGGTTCCTGGGTGTGCGGGCTTGTGCACCCTCCAGGACCCTGTGGGTCTCTCCAACAAACTTTCTGTGAGCCTGGGAGCCTCTCCCGGCACCTCAACCCCAAAAGTTTTTCCAATTGGTGCTTTTAGGCTTTAATTCCTGTTTCTGGGGCCTTAGCCTGAGCAAACTGTCTCACTGCTCGTTTTTTTTTTTTTTTTTTTTTTTTGCTTGGTTTATCTGTGTGTGAATGTGTGACCACAGTCAGCCAGCCGCCTTGCGCCCTCACTGGGTCCACCCGTTGCTACCCCACACCTGCAATCTGCCAGCCGCCACCTACGCACCTGGGTACGTCTGGCCACTTTTTCCTGCACAACCCCACTCCTCCAGCCGCTGACTTCCATACAGTTCACAGTTTTCTGTGCTTTGGTTGCATTTTTGTTACTAAAACTTTGTTGTCTTTAAACTTGGTTGTACGAGGAAGCACAGCATTTCCACCTGTGCCTCCATCTTGGCTGAAAGTCCCCTATGCCTATTTTTTAATGGGATTGTTTGTTTGTTTTCGGTGTTAAGTTGTAGAAGCCCTTTATAAATTTTGGATATGAATCCCTTATTAGATGCATCATTGGCAAATATGTTCTGCCATTGGCAAAAACTTCCTAGTTTGATATAGTCCCCTACTGGCAGGTCAGAGACTTGGCATTGGTTGTACCTCCAGAACATGGATGAACCTAAAAAAAAGCTAGCAACATGTCTAATGACTACAATTTCCAATGAGTATAAATAATAATGGGAGGTATCCATAAGTCCTATGTTTGTGACACAACAACATCTGTGGTTTCTATTGGTGACAAAGTCACAGATAATGCTATTGCCTCTGTGGTCTGCTATAACATAAATGAATGAAGTGTTGAAATTTAAGTTAGAGGCTATTTATGGACAATAAATGTATGATATTTCTCCCATTCAGCTTCATGGACTCTTTGAATACTGTCCACTGATGCCCACATAGTCCATGGATCCCAGATCAAGAAACTGTGTCTGAAGACTTCCCTCTGCCTCTCCACTGAGTCATCTCTGCCCAAGCCTTGAATGCGGCTGACCGAAAAATGAGAGGAAGTTCTAGAAACAAATTTTGTCCTGCCTCAATTGGGAGAGCAACCTCTCCAGCTCAGCAGGGAACTGGGCAGACACCTTACCCTAAAGTGGAGGGGCCTCTGTTTCTTCCCTTCTGTCATCGGTGCTGGAGGGATTTCTTCAGCAAGATTGATGGAGCTGAGGCTACTGGTACAATGTAATGAAATAGTGACATACGGGTATCTTTTTTCCTTTTAGAATAGAAATATATATATAAAACCACAAGGGTTTATATATTTTGGTACAGGAGACATCAGAGGATGAAAAATTTTAACCCATTTTTGAGAACCAATAAAGGAATGTCAGCTAATTTAGCAGGGTGAAAGAGAACAACTTGATTAGTAGCTGGGTTTGCAGAAGGATTACTAATGCAACCACCATTTCGTTCCATGGGATCCTGAAAGGCTCAGAGCCTGAAGACAAAGAAGTGAAAGGTGAAGTTCACTTACCAACCCCCAGAAATCAGGTGCCTGCTTCAATCCACACCCAGCCACCATCCTAACTACTCCAAATGTCAAGAGACCAGAAGTCTGTCCTTTGGAAGAGATAATTAGAGAAAAAGCAGGGTGAGCTTTAGGTTTGAACACAGGGATATTTTGTGAAATTCTTCAAACTGATTCCCCTCTTTCTTAATTTGTTTCAAAACATCAGCAGTATGCCTTGTGGACCTCTGAAAAGGAGAGCAAGAGGCTGCAGGATTATTCTCCTGATACACTGAATATGCTGACATTTAGGGCATCTCCAATGAAAAAGCCACCTAGTTATCCAACAGGAAAGGTCCTGAGTGGACCAGATCCATGATCATACAGAAAAGTTCCAAGGGACTTTTTAAGTTGCATTGCTTCTAAATATGAATGGGCAGGCAAGGAGCATGATAGCATCTCGGAAAAGTTCCCAATATGAATTTTGCAAGGACTCAAGTTTACCTTCCATGCATTCTTTCTCAAGAACAAAGGATGTTCCCCTCTAAATCAAGAGCATAAATGAAGCAAAACCACATGTGACTCAGGAAATTGGAATCAGCATGAGAGAGCAGCAAACAGTAAGGTAATTTCTATGGTAACAGCTCCAGTCCAGGCTGGTACAGACCAGAATGGCAGAGTGAAGGGCTGTGGGAGGGAGATTTCCTAGGGGGCTGTTGTGGGAAGGACAGGAAGATTAGGATTTACAGGTTAACTGGTTTATTTGATCATTTGGAAAATAATACTGAAATGTTTTAAAATCTTAGATGAAGCTTGTGGATCAAATTAAGGTTAAGTTTATTAAAAAGCAATAAAAAGGCAAAAAAATTAATTCCAGGAAAAATGGAAAAGTTGTATGGAAAAAGGAAAAGTCATTACAACATACTGTATGGCTCAGCAGTAAACAGTATTTAAAAGGTCCTAATAATGCCAACACAGACTGTTTACATACCCCTCTCTTCCCATGCAACTGCATGGCGGTAAAGTGCTACATGAGGCCTGTCCAGAAGGTATCCAACCCTGTACTATGAAAAAATAGAGACATTTATCAAAAGAAGATATCAGATACAAGAAACATTGTACATAGGATGATGACACCTCTGTCCCCTTCAAAGTAGGCACCTTGGGACCTCACACAGATCTCCCAGTCACCATCAGCTACCCTGTTATATTTTCCTGAAGTTCATCTTGAGGTTCGAGAAAGGGAAGGGGTCTGAAATCTTTCCCTTTCAAAGGTGATTTTAGTTTGGGGAAAAGCCAGAAGTCACAGGGCACCAAATCTGGGCTGAAGTGGGGCTGAGACACATGGGTGACTTGAGGTTTCACCAAAAAAATCTCTGTAAGGGACATGATGCATAAGTGGGCGTGTTGTTGGGATGAAGATGCCAATCACCATTTGCTCATAGCCGTGGCCTCCTGAGTCATCTGAATAGTTTCCACAGAAGAATGTTAAAGCTTAATGTGAAATTTGATGCAGATTCATTGCTGTACTCACTCAGTCATTTTGAATGTGTTGGCCAAACAGTGCTTATGCTCACTCAATGGTGTCTACCATTCCCACTAGTACAGTAAAGTTGTCATTGTTCACACATGAACATCCCAGTTCACTCTCATTGGCTGCCAGGTTACACTGATGTTGTGCAAACCATTCTTGTTATATTAAGGATGCTGGACTTTTGGGGGACAGACAACATATTTTAGTGAAATACTCTACTTCAGGAATCAGAAGTCAAAAATGCCTAAAGTTGATGAATTTTAAAAATAGCAGAGTTAAGTACACTGTTGAGTAATTGAATACTAACTAGTTAAATACTAGAAGAAACTGCAGTGTTTACCCCTGGGGATTGGACAACAGGGGCTCCTTGCCAGAGACACCAGGAAAGAGGAAACCGGCTGGGCCAGGGGGAGGAGAGTGTGATGTCTGTGAGAATGGCTCGGTGGGCACATGTGGCTGTGGCCAGAGTTGGTAGGCAGTTTCACAGCCCACAGTTGGGGGAGTTTTCATGGAATAGGAGAATTGAGCAGAAGGAAAAAGGAAATTAAACTAAAGACTTCCAGGAAATCCAGGAAGCTCAGAGAGTCCCAAAGAAGTTGGACCTAAGAAGGAACACACCAAGGCACATCATAATTACATTAGCCAAGATTAAAATGAAGGAGAGAATCCTAGAAGCAGCAAGAGATAAGGGGACAGTCACCTACAAAGGAGTACCCATCAGACTGTCAGCAGATTTCTCAAAAGAGACCTTGCAGGCAAGAAGGGGCTGGAAACAATTGTTCCAAGTCATGAAATCCAAAGACCTACATCCTAGATTGCTCTATCCAGCAAAGCTTTCATTTAGAATGGAAGGACAGATAAAGTGCTTCTCAGATAAGGCCAAGTTCAAGGAGTTCATCATCACCAAGCCCTTATTATAGGAAATGTTAAAGGGACTTATATAAGAAAAAGAAGATGAAAAATCTGAACAGTGAAAGGACAGCAAACTCACAGTTATTAACAACACACCTAAAACAAAAGCAAACCAGGAGGACAGCTAGATCAGGAGCGGAACCATAGAAATGAAGAACACATGGAAGGTTAGCAAGAGGGGAGTGGGAGGAGGAGAAGGGGGGAGAAGGTACAGAAAATAGCATAGACAGTACATAGAAAATAAATAGGGGGGAGGGCAAGAATAGTATGGGAAATATAGAATCTAAAGAAGTTGAGACACGTGGTCATAAACTAAAGGGGGGAGTGGTGGGGAAGGGGGTGTGCAGGGTGGAGGGGAAAGAAGAGGGAGAATAGAACAACTGTAATGGTATAATCAGTAAAGTATATATAAAAAAAGTAAAAAAAATAAAGTGAACGAGAAGAAGGATAGGTGTTGGGGACAGGGAGAAGAATAGGAAAGCACTGAAGAAAAAGATGAAAATGAAATATAATGTTACTAGACATTGAATGTTTTATTGGCTTTACTCTGAGAGGAGAAGAGATGAACTTGAGAATTTGTTTTCATTATAGTGATAAGAATGGCAAATCTCCCTCTGTAGGAGTCTAACCTAGTATTCCTCCTAACAGGGTCAAATGCAGATGGAAGTCAGAGAAACTGCTGAGTTGGGAGAAGAATCTGCTGGGTGTCAGAGTGACTTTAGGGGTGGACTTTGTTCTTACAAACCCTCTGGTAGTGGGATATCTGAATACAAAATACGTATGGCTGACCTCTGGTCTGAGGAGCCAAGGGTATCACAAGCTGGCTGCACAGACCAGAAGGTCAATCCCAACAGATTGCTAGGGGCATGCAGTCTCCCTGAGTGGGTTCAGGCTGGGAGAGGTGTACATGTCTATGATGAGTTAACAAACTATTCAGAAAATCAGTTCTCCCCATCTCTCTCCCCAGAAAGAACGTTATGATTTGTCCTAAGTTTATAAAACCTATCAAGAGGTTAATATAAGAGGAGAGAGGAAAGTATTATAAAACTATAGCCAACAAAACTCAAATAATCCTAACCCTGGCTGGAGTGGTTCAGTGGATTGAGCTTTGGCCTGTGAACTAAAGGGTCACTGGTTCAATTCCCAGTGAGGGTACATGGCTGGGTTGTGGGCCAAGTCCCCAGCTGGAGGCATATGAGAGGCAACTCATCAATGTTTCTCTCCCTCCCGCCTCTCTAAAAGTAAATAAATAAGATGTTTTTAAAAAATCAGATAACCCTAAAACAATATGTATTTAGCCTTGATATATATTTTTATCCCTGAACTAATCTGCTTATTGAAATGTGTTTTTATTTCCTGAAGATGCAGGAGACTGGGGGAGAGGAGTATGGCTCAGAGTTCCAATTCCTCATTCCCCCATAGAGCAGAGGACAAAAACAAAAGTGGATCATACTTGGAAATATTTGTTCCTGGAAAAGTGCCAGGTGTCCCGATACACTGTATTTGTTCTCTTTGTGGAGGTGGTCCTGCTGCACCCAACCAGTTGGCTCTCTCTTCTTGGGGCAACTTCTCCAGGTGTGGCTGGCTGTCCTTGGAGGTGTGAAGCAAGGTGGGGTATGACAGCAGCAGCCATCATGTTACATTGTATATCGCATCCAACAATCCTGCAAGTTTGTTGTTAATCTCCCCAGTTCACATGTGAACAGACTGAACTCAGAGAAATTCAGCAACTCTCTCAAACTCATGTGGTGATGGGTACTTCAGCCGAGTATTTCTCTTCCCTTTAAGCTTGTACAGTTATTTAGGTGGAAAGGCAACTACATGATTAACAAAATATAAAACAGACTTATGGTCTGTATTTCTTCTAGCATCAGGAAAGAGAAGTAACCAGAAATCTGAGCCCTAATTTCCATGTTTATCCTCTGAAAGGGTTTATGCAAAAATGCCAGGGCCTAAAATAGACCTTCTGATACAGAGCAGCGCAGCGAGGGGTAGGGTACACAGGCCTTATAAAATAAGGCCTTTTCCATTCTGGGAACATTATATGTGTCATCTCCATCGATACAGGCACTATTATGTTCATTTTATAAATAAGTAAATCGTAACATAAATTAACTTCTCTAAGGTCACAGAGCTAAGAGTAATTGAACCTGGATTTGAAGCAAGGCCTGTGGGGGTCCAGGAGCTGGGCTTCACAATTTTATGACTTGAGAAACATTCTTATGTCAAGTCAGAGTATATCCCTCTGTAAGAGTAAGAGAAGATTAGAGAAAGTAAGATAATAAGGCAAAGACCAAACTCTCAGCACCAAACCTCAGGCCCAACGTGGCCTGAGGTTTCATTACCCATCTAAACCCTGGGCTCATCACATCGTGGGCTGTGAGGAAGAGCCCAGAACTCTAACCAGACTCTTTCCCAGATCCCCAGGGGGGAGATGACTGTCCGACCCCCACTTACATTAGCTACTCTTTAACAAATGAATCAGAGTTTCTGATGAAGCTCCTGTAAAACCACGGGCTACGCAGAGTCTGTAAATTGCTAACAGATGTCTTTCTGGTTAGGGTATACATTCCTGCCAACGATAGAAATGAGAGGTTACAGAACAGATCTTTTTATTACAACATAAGGAAAACCAGCCAATAGAGCATTCATGTTTTTTAGGTATATATGATATGGTTTTTTGAAATCTTCTGGCAAAAAGACCATATTATCGTTTTATAGCTAAAGAGGGCTTTGGCTAATTTAGAGGTGAAGCCCTGTGCATCTGGATTTTATTCATTCCAAAACAGTAAAACACAGAGTGTGTATCTACATCAATTACATACCTGAGGGGGGACATTTTTCTTTAAACGTTATTTAAATAAACTACAGGCCACCGTAACATATTTTATTGCTAAAGTTTCATCAGAGTCTAACCCATTTCCTCATTTGTTCTTTTCCTATAATCATATACAACAAATTATAAGATTTCAGCTAAGAGGAGGTATATATGTACATATACAGGCTATAATTTTCCTTTTGTGGATAATGGGTGGGGCTTTACAATGCGTATTTTTACTTATTAGGCTTCAAGTGTGGTTAGCACAAGATTTCTATTTTAAAAGTATGTATTAGCTTGGTTAAACACTCCTAAAAATGTTTGTAGTCAATTGCCTTTAAAATTAATCAGCTGAGCTTGATTAAGGGAAAGCTTAGTTTAACAATTAGCCTGACTAACATTATCCTTTATTATATAAAAAATCATAACAAGAGACATTCTCCTGTATGATTATTTTTGCCAAGCATTGTAAATACAAAAATCAAATCCATACAGTCACTGAGTCAGCTTTGAGCCTAGGACTGGTGTCTAAAAATGTTTAACATTAAAACTAAAGGCAAAGATAAACATTGAAATTTCAAGAATACCAGTGGAGTTATATTTTTCTTTATGCTGTTCAAATAGATATTTTTGCTAGTCCTTGTAGTAGGAGACTGAGTGAAAAAAAAAATCCTCCATATTTTTGACCAGTTCATTCAGCCAGAAGCCAGGCCTGTACCACTTGTTTTATTTTGCTGCACATGGCCCCGAGCCACAGAAAACTGTAAGCAGTCTGGGCCTGCCATGCATGAACTCTTCTCCCCATGACTTTTTCATCCTGAGGCTTTGAGCTCCTTAAATACCCTCTGGGTTTAATCATGCAAATATGGGTCTCTCAGAGCTGGACCTCTTACACAAAGAGGTTTTCTAGACTCAGAGAGTTGCACAGCCCATTCCTCAGTTGCACACAACCCTCTTTTCAAAGGGATGTGTTGCAGTAACCTAAGCAAAGGGCAGGGTCTACAATTAATCAACCAATTAGTCAATCAATCAATCAATCAATTAATCTGTGTTTATTAAGCATCTGCCAAGTGCCCAGTACTTGTTCTCTAAATATCATCTCTAAAGCTGTCAGATGAGTGAACAGAACAGAGGGTCTACCGTGTCACCATGAGAAAAAAACAAACAATAAGTAACAGTATTTGCTGGCTTAGTGCCAACAGTGTAATTCAAAAATAACACAAAATAGTGCAATGTGAGGAAGACATTCTGGGAAAGGTAAATGTTCAGAGAATGAGAGTGAGTAGATACAGCTTGTCAGGGGCAGCTACAGCTTAGAGTCAGTGGATCCGGGGCAAGAGATCTCCCCCTACTCTGGGCAGAGCTGGAGCCCTCCTGACTGCAGGCTCCAGGAGTTGCAGCCCCTCCAGTCTCCTCTCACCTCAAAGACCCACTCTCCAGACCAGCTCCAGCCGGAAGGGACTTAGGGAGCTCTGCCCTGTGCCATGAAGTAGTAGGATCCATGTAACATCTGCACGTAAACCCTGATGAAGAGGAGTCACAACCACGAGCTTCTAGGAAAGATGACAACTGAGAAGTTTCTTTCCAGCTATGTACTGAGCTGTCTGGCTGACATTAATTAAATGCCTCAAATGGAATGGAACTCAGGGGGACAGTGTGTTAGACACTGCCATCAGCAACTATGGCCTAGAAAGCTGGACCTTCAGCTTCTCATTAATGCAACCACAGTCCTGATGTGTGACCACCTGCCTCACATGTCAGGATTCCTTGGTTGTCCCTTTCAAGAGTGAAAGGGACAACTCATTTCCCTTGTTGATTAAAAATGATCATATCATGCCCAGCCTGTGAAACAAAGGGTCACCGTTTTGATTCCCAAGCAGGGCACATGCCTGAGTTGCAGGCCAGTTCCCCAGTTGGGGGCGTACAAGAGGCAAGCACACACTGATGTTTCTTTCCCTCTTTTTCTCCCTCCCTCCGCCTCTCTCTAAAAAGAAATAAAGTCTTTAAAAAATTATCATCTCATAGTTTCATCTTACTGTATTTTAGTATTAGCCGCCATATGTCCAAATCACTTAGCAGAATAAAGAAATGCACAGAGAACATTACCTGGCCACACCAAAAAATCAATTTTTAAATCACTTTGAGATGATAAAATAGTTCAAATGATAAACATTTCCTTGAGCATCTCTTTAGCAGAATCATAAAGAAAGTAATGTAGTATCCAGAGAAAATAAAATCAAATTTTCAAGAGAGTTACCTTATTGATGTCCACTTGCCTCTTTATGCCAGACTAAAAGCTTGTTTCACTTTTCCTATTGAAGAATATGTTAAAAAAAATTCTTCTATGTCCTAATAGAGTATTCTTTCCCTACCTGCCATGAACTCTCTGAGACAAAATGATCCTCTGTACTCAGAAGAAGGAACTTCTTACAGATAATTAGTATTTCTTGAATAAGTCAAAAGGATATAAGTTACTTCTATACATTCTTTTCCATTCCCAAAACTAATTATTTGTGGAAACAAGATATAACTGGTTCTTAAGGAGCACTAGAGATGTCAGCATGGAAAAATTTAGTAAAATGTAGATAAAAATGAGAGTAAGCACTCCTCCCAAGTAATTTACATCTAAAGCAATTGTAAAATCAGGAAAAAAGCCTCAAAATTTTGGGGTATTCTTGTTATCTTCTCTAAGCAAAAAAACAGAGCTGGTTCCTGGATGGTGAGTTTATTTCTACATCAATGTTTGATCATCTCACAAAGGGAGAAGGATAAGTAAGAAGTACTCTTTAAAGAAAATAGAAACCCAGAACATAATAAAGTGAGTTATCCTCTACTCTGATTGATTACCAGGATTCCAACACAGCAATGAAAGAGCTTTTCCTCAGCAAACTTATTATGTAATATGCTCTCAGAATGTGAGGGACAGAACTTAAAAACTTCAGCGTATAAACCTGCTCTTACGGCCAGCTCTTTTTCCCTGTCCAGTCCAGGTACAACAGAAGACACATTTGACAGCAGAGAGGTGATGCTTGGAAACCACCCCAACCACATAACAAGCGGTATTTTCCACTTTTATTCAAATCTGAGTTGTTTTAAAGTTGGCCTTATTACATTCAGACCCTAAAACTTTTAGTCAAAATCAATTTATTGAGCAGACTTACATGGTCTGAGTTTTGATAATGTAATATAAGAAAGAAATCAAGGGCAGAGTGATATTTCAGCGTTCAGCATCTGAGTTAATTAGTTCCATAAACCTCTGAGTGACACAGTGCTCATGTTTCTACATGTGTTTAATGTCTATATTTCACACACAGCTTGGGTTTTTTAAAACTTTTTCTGACTACTCACACATCGTTCCCTGACACAAGCCCACGTGACATTTGCTCACAAGTGTGTCAAAGACCTAATTAATACTCCAAGAGCCTTGGCCTGAAAATCCTGGGCCTAGACTACCAGAAAATGATTCTGGCAACACTAATATCTATAAACTTTCTAATTTCTCAGCTCCGTATTTCAATATCATCTGTTAATGAGGAGCTCTCCCTTATCAACATGCAAATAGCTTTGGCAAGGCCTTGTGTTTGTATGTGAATCCTAAGTTGAGGGCTAGGGATTTATTTTGCTGGGCACTGAGGTTAGATCCAAGGAGATTTAAAGAAAAACTTAGTCCAAACTTTTCTTTGCACACCAAAGACCATGTTTTTTAAAATATAGACTATTTGTTATAGCAGTTTTAGGTTCACAGCAAAATTGATCAAAAAGTACAGAGCCCCCCCATGTACCCCTGTACCCACACACCTAAAACCTCCTTTACCATTGACACCTCTCAGCAGATTGTGCATTTGTTCAATCAATAAACCCACACTGATGCATCATCCTCAGTTTACCAAAGTTTCAAAGTCCACAGTTTACCTTAAGATTCACTCTTTTTTTAAAAAAAAATATTTTATTTATTTATCTTTAGAGGGGAAGGGAAGGAGAGAGGAAGGAAACATCAATGTATGGTTGCTTCTGGTGCATCCCCTGCAGGGAACTGACCCCTGCCGGAAACTGGCCTGCAACCCAAGCATGTGCCCTGACTGGGAATCGAACCGCGATTGTCTGGTTCGCAGGCCCGCGCTCAATCCACTGAGCTACACCAGCCAGGGCCAAGATTCACTCTTGGTGTTGTAATTCTATGGGTTTGACAAACCTGCAGTGATAGATATCCATCATCACAGTATCATAGAGAATAGTTTCCTTGCCCCCAAAGATCCTCTGTGTGCTACCTTAGTTTTCTACATGCCCCTCCCTCATCCCTCACCCCCCAGCAACCACTGATTTTTTTTACTGTCTCCGTGGTTTTGCCTTTTTTAAGTATATTTTATTGATTATGCTATTACAGTTGTCCCATTCCCCCCTTTATTTCCCTCCACCCTGCACACCCTCTCCCACCCACATCTCCCTCCTTTAGTTCATGTCCATGTGTCATAAGTTCTTTAGCTTCTACATTTCCCATACTATTCTTACCCTTCCCCTGTCTATTTTATGCCTACCATCTATGCTACTTATTCTCTGTATCTTTCCCCCTTTCTCCTCCTCCCACTCCCCTGTTGATAACCCTCTATGTGATCTCCATTTCTGTGGCTCTGTTCCTGTTCTAGTTGTTTGCTTAGTTTCCTTGTTTTTGTTTTTGTTTTAAGTGTGGTTGTTAATAATTGTGAGTTTGCTGTCATTTTACTGTACATGTTTTTTATCTTCTCTTTCTTAGATAAGTCCCTTTAACATTTCATATAATAAGGGCTTGGTGATGATGAACTCCTTGAACTTGACCTTACCTGAGAAGCACTTTATCTGCCCTTCCATTCTAAATGAAAGCTTTGCTGAATAGAGTAATCTTGGATGTAGGTCCTTGCCTTTCATGACTCGGAATACTTCTTTCCAGGCCCTTCTTGCCTGCAAGGTCTCTTTTGAGAAATCAGCTGACACTCTTATAGGAACTCCTTTGTAGGTGAATGTCCCCTTATCTCTTGCTGCTTCTAGAGTTCTCTCCTTCATTTTAATCTTGGCTAATGTAATTATGATGTGTCTTGGTGTGTTCCTATTTGGGCCCTACTTCTTTGGGACTCTCTGAGCTTCCTGGACTTCCTGGAAGTCAATTTCCTTTGCCAGATTGGGGAAGTTCCCCTATATTATTTGTTCAAATAACTTTTCCACTTGTTGTTCTTCCCCTTCCCCTTCTGGTACCCCTATAATTCTGATGTTGGAATGTTTAAAGATGTCCTGGAGGTTCCTAAGCCTCTCCTCATTTCTTTGAATTCTTGTTTCTTCATTCTGTTCTGAGTGAATGTTTCTTTCTTCCTTCTGGTCCACTCCCTTGATTTGAGTCTCAGTTTCCTTCCCATCACTATTGGTTCCTTGTACATTTCCCTTCATTTCACTTAGTGTAGCCTTCATTCATTCATCTAATTTGTGAATATAACCAACCAGTTCTGTGAGCATCCTGATCACTAGTGTTTTGAACTGTGCATCTGAAGATGCACAGTTGAAGATAGGTTGGAGATAGTTGGAGAAGTTGGAGATAGGTTGGCTATCTCTTGGTCGCTTATTAGCTCTGGGGCTTTGATCCGTTCTTTTGTTTGAGCTATTTTTGGGAGGGTCTGGTCGCAACTGTTGCATATGAGGGGCGGAGACCTAGGTGTTCACCAGGGCGGGGCAACTCAAGTCACTGGGTTGTGATGCTGTATGTGGGGGCGGGGTCCGAGAGGGAACAATGGTGTTTTGCTCTGCTCTGTATTGCACCTCAGTCCCTTCCACCTTTTCCCCCAAGCAAACTGGGCCTTTCTGGTGCTGATTCCCATGTGGGTGGGCTTGTGTGCGTTCTGTGGGCCTCTCCAACGAACTCTCCTGTGAGGCTGGGAGTCTCTCCCTGTGCCTCAACCCCCACAGGTATTTTCAATCAGTGTTTTGAGGCTTTATTTCCTGGCACTAGAACCCTGGGTTGTGCGATCTGTCTCACTCCCCAGTTATCTGCTTGCAAATGTGGGACCACCCCTCTGGTCAGCCAGCCACCTTGTACACAGTACCCTGCTTCTCCATTGCCACCTCATTGGGTCTGCCCATTGCACCCCATGCCTGAGATCTGCCAGCTGTCACCTGGGCATCCAGGGTCTGCCCGGTGCCATCTAGCATTCTGTCTTGAATGCCCGGGATGCCTTGCATGCCCGGTGCCACTGCTTCCTGTGCCGCGACCCCTCTCTGCTCAACTGCCCAACTCTGCCCTGCCTACCAGTCTGGATGGATTTGTCTATTTTAACTCCTTGGTTGTCAGAGTTCCATACAGTTCAATTTTCTCTGTTTTGGTTGTTATTTTGTTTCTAAATTGTTATTGTCCTTATTTTGGTTGTTTGAGGAGGCACAGTGTGTCTACCTATGCCTCCATCTTGGCAGGAAGTCCATGGTTTTGCCTTTTCCACAATGTCATATAGTTGGAATCACACAGTATGTAGCCTTTTCAAATTGGCTTCTTTCACTTAATAACATGTACTTAAACTCCTTCATGTCTTTTCATGGCTTGATAGTACATTTATTTTTAACACTGAATAATATTCCATCATCTGAAATTACTACAGTTTATTCATCCATTCAGCTACTGAAAGACATCTTGATTGCTTCCAAGTTTTGGCAGTTATGAATAAAGCTGTAACAAACACCCATATTCAGGATTTGGGGGGATATAAGTTCTTAATTCATTTATATAAATTCCAGGGAGCAAAACTGCTGGATCAAATGGTAAAGGTCTGTTTAGTTTTGTAAGAAAGTGCCAAATTGTTACTCAAACTGGTTGTACTATCTTGTATTACCACCAGCAGTGAATGAATGCCTGTTCTACATCCTCACCAGTATTTGCTGGTGTCATTGTTTTGTATTTTAGTTATTCCAATACATACATAGTGGTATCTCATTGTTTTAATTTGTAACTCTCTAATGACATTTGTATATCTTCTTTGGTGAGGGTTTTCAAAGTCTAGTTCATATCCTAGTACATTACAGGCACAAGAGAGAAATCAAGTACAGGGGGCTATGTGTGTGAACTCTGGAGGCAGACTGCCTGGATGTGAATCCTACACCTGCCCCTTTCCAGTTGTGTGACTTGCCTCTGAGTCTCAATCTCTTTATCTTTAAAATGGGAATAATAATCATAACAGCATATAACTTTGAGAACTGTTGTAAAAGTTACACACATTAATACTTGCAGGTACTCAGAACAGTGCCAAGTAGACTTCTGGTCAAGATGGAGGCATAGGTAAACACAGCTCACCTCTTCACACAAGCACATCAAAATTACAACTAAACTATAGAAAAACCATCACTCAGAACCACCAGAAAGTGAGCTGAATGGAAGTCCTACAACTACAGAATTAAAGAACAAACTACATTGTGACTGGTAAGAGGGGGAGATATGGAATGGGATGGTCCAATACCCCCATGTGGCAGATAAAAATCAGTATGGATATCTCACGATGAAGCATCCCAGCACCACAACAAGCCCATCAGCCAAGGGTTCCAGTACCAGGAAAATAAGTCTCCATAACTTCTGACTTTAAAAACCAGTGGGGATTGAGGGTTTGGAAGACAGAAACTGCTGAAATCACTGGAAATTCCTTCTGAAGGTCCCACACACAGACTACTCAGACTCACTCACTCTGACATCCAGTGCAGTGGCAGGAGATTGAAAGCCACCAGAGAAATACAGGGAGGAACTGATTGCCTAACATCAGGGCAAGAGCTCAGGGGCAGATTTCTCCAAGACAGTAGTGCTGGCAGAGGCCACTATTCCTTTTCTGAGCCCTCTATCCACAGAGCCACAGAGCCAATAGTCAGGTTCCATATCGGAGACTCCACCAACCAGGCTCACACTGTTTGCCTCACTCTGGTGATTCCCTGAGGCCCTGACCCACCCAACTTGCAGACCAACCCAAGCTATTTCCAGTGTCCTTTTCATGCAACTGGCTTGTCTTGGCTCATGCTTCAGGTTTTCCTAAATTTTCTCAAACAAACATCTGGCTTCAGCAAACCCCATACCTCTTTCTAAGTTGCCCCAGGCCTGGCACTAGCAACAGCCAGCCTTGGTTCACAGCTTGACCTCACCTGGGCACCCCCCAAGCCCAACACAAGTAGCAGCCATCTGCAGATCACTTTGTAGCTTATGCTCTGTGACCCGGGACAGAAGACAGCTGGTGGCTGGTGTTGGACGTGCCAAGAGTAATCAAGGCTCAACTACAATAGGAGGGTGTACACAGGTCAAAGAGTGGGCACACCTCAAGTACCCAGCTTGCATAATAAGGGAGGCCGTACCACTGGTCCCTACCGGGCACCTACTACATTAGGCCACTCGACTAAGCTTGGGAGACATAGCAGCTCTACCTAACACATAGAAACAAACACAGGGTGGTTGCCAAAATGAGGAGACAAAGAAACATGGCCCAAATGAAAGAACAGAACAAAACTTCAGGAAAAGAACTAAACAAAATGGAAATAAGTAAGCTGCCTAATGCAGAGGTTGAAACACTGGTTATAAGGATGTTCAGTGAACTTAGGGGAAGAGCAGATGAACTCAGACAGAACTTCAACAGCATTAAAAATGACATGTAAACCATAAAAATAACCAGTAGGAAATGAAGGATACATTAAATGAAATGAAGAACAGTTTATAGCACAGGTGGAAAACACAAGGCCTGTGGGCCAAATCCAGCCCTCTACCTTGTTTTATCCAGCCTGGCACCTTGTTTCTACCTGGCAGCAGTGCCAAGCTCTTGCCCCTAGTTAAGGCACAGTACATTTATGCAGTCCTAAAATTACATTTGGCCCTTTGAAAGCAACTGTGAGGTTGATGTGGTCCCCAGTGAAAATGATTTTGACACCCCTGGTTTACAGGGAGTCAACAGTAGAAGAGATGAATCTGAGAATCAAATCAGTGATTTGGAATATAAGGAAGCAAAAAAACAACCAATAAGAACAGCAAGAAGAAAAAAGAATCCAGCCCTGGCTGGTGTGGTTCAGTGGACTGAGCACTGGCCTTTGAACCAAAGGGTCACTGGTTCGATTCCCAGTTAGGGCACATGCCTCGGTTGCAGGCCAGGTTCCCCGGTGTAGGGTGTGCGAGAGGCAACCCCACACTGATGTTTTTCTCCCTCTCTTTCTCCTCCCTTTCCCTCTGTCTAAAAATAAATAAAGCCTCAGGAAAAAAAAAGAAAAACAAATCCCCCCCACGAGAATAGTATAAACAGCCTCTGAGACAACTTCAGGCATACCAACATTTGCATCATGGGGGTGCCAGAAGGAGAAGAGGAAGAGTAAAAATTGGAAAACTGTTTGAAAAAACAATGAAAGAAAACTTTCCTAGCTTGGTGAAGGAAATAGATGAACAAGTCCAGGAAGTACAGAGAGTTCTAAACAAGAGAAACCCAGAGAGGCCCACACTAATTCACATCATAGTTAAAATGCCAAAGGTTAAACACAACAAGAGAATCTTAAAACTAGCAAGAGAAAAGTTAGTTACCTTCAAGGGAGTCCCCATAAGACTGCCAGCTGATTTCTCAAAATAAACTTTGCAGGCTAAAAGGAGTGGCAATAAATATTCCAAGTTATGAAAAGCAAGGACCTATAACTAAAATTACTCTACCCAGCAAAGCTATCATTTAGAATCAAAAAGCAGATAAAGAGCTCCCCAGACAAGAAAAAACTAAAGGAGTACATTATCACCAAATTAGCATTATATGATATGTTAAAGGGTTTTCTTTAAGAAGAAGAAAATTAAAAATATGAACAATAAAATGGCAACAAATACATATCTATCAACAATTGAATCTAAAAAACAAAATAAACAAACAAGCAGAACAGAAACAGAATCATAGATGTACAGAGCATTTTGATGGCTGCCAGATGGAAGGGAGGTTGTGGGAGTGAGAGCTGGGTGAAAAAGGAGGAAGGGAGGGGGGTTGGGGGTGGGCAAAAAAGGAAGGGATTAAGAAGTACAAATTGGTAGTTACAGAATAGTCATGGGGATGGAAAGTACAACACAGGAAATAGAATAGCCAAAGGACATATATGCACGACCCATGGACATGGACAACAGGGTAGGATTGCTTGAGGGAGTTGGGGGGCTGGGTGGAGGAGGGCAAATAGGGAACAATTGGGACAAGTGTTAGCATGATCAATACAATGTAATTTTAAAAAAGAACAGTCTCGATGTGTGTGTATACATTCAGCATTCAACATGGCTTTCAAGCAAAGGAAGACTCACCACCTGAAATCGGCTCCTTCACCAATACATCATCAACACTTGAGAGTGGTCGATGCCTACCAGTTATTAAGAGCCTTATTCTCAGTTGGAATTTTAATCATCACATCAGTTAGTAGGTGTTACTATCTCCACTTTCTAACAGCCCAGGTCAGTTGTGCTGGACAGCCAGAAAGGCAGCAGCAGGGTTTGACCTCGGGCCTGTCTAGCTCAGCAGCTGAGATCTCTTATGCCATCAATCAAAATAAGTTTATTTGCCTCTTTCAATCTGACATGCACTGGGTTAACTGTATAACATTGCTGATATGTGACCATTTTGTCCTGTATTTTGTTTAGTTCATCCTAGAAGTAAAAAGCTTTATCTTTTAGAATATGACCACAAATCCATCTAAAGAAAGAAGGATGCAGAGTACTCTCAAGGGAAGAAAGGCTTGTGCAGGGTGAGGGTGGCCAGCAGCAGGCACTAACAGGAAGGACAACTGGCTGCTAGGCCTGCAGTAGGGGAGACCGCATGGCTCCCTTCCCCTACTTTACCTAAGGCAACCCTCGGGTTCTACCCTGACCCCCAACCCTCTGAAAATACAGCACAAGAAGGACTCAGCCATTTGCAACTTGGGGAAACAAATTTCTTTACTATCTAAAAAGCTATGATTACTGTGTTTTTAAAACTGACTCTGAGAGCAAGAACCATCTTATTAAATACCCTATAAATAGTGCTTGGCTCATTGTGAAAGCTTAATAGATATTTTAGAATTAGAAGAAAAGTCACAATAAGTCCTTTGTTTCAGGAAACAAAAGCTCTCTGGCTTTTGCTACCTCCCTCCCCATGCTGGGGGTGCTCTGCAAACAGTGGCTGGGAGTGGAGGAGCCTCCACACCCCTGCTCACAGCCAGCCTGGGGCCTCCTCTTTTCTCCAGGGAGTGACAGTCCCACCACCTCATCCAGGTAGGCATTTTAACTCCAAGTTGGGTGAGAGTAACAGGAAACTCTGTGGAACCATTATATAATTTCAATAAAACCATTTCCATGCCGTCATCATAAAAGTAGATGCTTGGGTGTTTGTTGAGCCTCCTCACTGGCTACTGCAGCCAGACAGGTACATTGAGCATTGATTCTGCCATTGTGGAGCTTAAGAATCTACTTAGGGAGACTCGTACTGTGGCACAGGGGTAGGTAGAGAGGCTATGCTGTCCCTCCTGAGTGTAATTCAAAGACATTGGTGAGGACTCTCCAGGAGGCATGGGTTGCAGGAAGAAGAGGATCTAGAAGGTGACCAGAGGATAGGTGAGGAAGATCACGTGAGGAAGGGTGTGGAGCTGGGAAAAGGAAGACCAGGTGAGAAAGAAGAGTTATGGGGAGGAGCAGGGTTTGAGGAAGAAAAGGGGAGACATCATAGGCATCCGTGTTATGGAGAGCCTTGACGGTCTCTAGGATGAGAAGCCACCTGTATGTACTGTGTGAACAGCTCTCAGACGTTCACATAGCTCATCTCATTGGGCCCCACATCAGCCATCTGAGGTCTGGTGTTACCCCACTCATGGGTGAGGACCTGGGCAGCGGGACTCATCCACAGTCATATAGTTCTTAAGAGGAAGAACCTGAATGCAAACCCAGGCCCACATTCCACATTCTTTGTTCTAAGACCCACTGCTTACAGATCACACAGCCCCCCTTTCCCATGTGGAGTCTAGTAATAAAACAGCGGTGCCTCATGTTTACTAACTGTCTTTCATCTATTTGCTCTTGTGAAATGATCACATGTCAGTTTCTCAGATGCAATTTAAGTATTAGAGACTTTCTCTTTTTACGGTGCCAAAACTAAATTATGGGCAAGTGACAGGGAAAAAAAAGATGTAATGTTCTGATAGACAACCACTTCCTGGCACTTTGTAGCATCCATGGGAAGGTTGTTGGGATGAGGGGGTCACCACCAGGAGGAGCTGAACGAAGTGTTTGGAACAATACAGTGATAATTGGAGGAAGGGAGATTCCTGCGTTCCTGGGGCTTGAGCCATGCTTCAGTTAGCAGAGTTTTTATGAGAGCCACAAAAGCATGGTATCCTTGTGACCCTAGGACTTGCTCAGGAGTGAGTTCTTTCTCCACACTCCCCACCTCTGTCGGTGACTAGCTTCATCACTTAATATTCAACATGAAACGAAATACATAAAACAGTAACAAAATCACTGACACCAGATGTGATGCCAAGTGCTCAGAATTACCCAACAGCTGAACCAGGGTTGCCATTCATACTTTTCCAGGCTAGGAAAATGACCCTGTGGGGATCTGCTGGGGCTGGGGCTCAGCTGCAGCTGTCAGCTCAGCTTGGGGAGCCCTTGTCATTAAAAGCTTGCCAGCGTAGTGGTTCTCTGGGACAGTGGCCCCCAGAGGCTTCCTTTCAGCTGCTCTCCTTTGTATAATCAATTGTTTCCCAGGGTGTACACCTCCTGATAGTACTCCCAAGCTGCTCCAGGAAGGAGCCCTCCTTATACCTTCTTCTCATTCCATTTTCCTGAGAAGTCAGATCTCCCCACTAATCATTGCATAGTCAGTCATATGAAGACACTAATGAGTCTAAGAGGCAAACAACCCCCCTTAAGATGCTGCTAAATGCCCACTGCTCAGAAATACAGCTGTGTCTTGCATGCATCCTCCCTCATTTTCTATCATCACCGAAAACAGGATGGGTTAGGAGCTTTGTTTCACTCTGTACAACTGCCTCTCTGTAACACACATCAAAGGAGGTGACATTCTAGCCTCGTCTCCCAGACTCACAGTAAGTGGCCTCTGCATCTTTGTACTGGATGGGATGGTTTGAGTAAGTAGTTATATATTCATTCTTCATTTGTTCCCACTTGCCACAAGATGGATTTGCATTTAACAGAATTACACCACCATAACACTCTGTTTTAATTATAGCCGGTGGCAGCTGGTATCCCAATTCACAATCAACTTTTTGTTAAGGATATGTAATTCACATATATTTATTTCTTACTCAAAGATGAGGGCACGGTTTTCTTTTCTTTTGGGGAGGGGTACCAAATTGCGTTATTTGAAGGAACAGTACAAATGAAGGACATAAGTGGATGATTGGTACAAGTTATAGAAAAGGCAAAGGTAACTCCAACATGCACATACTGCTTTGGTGACCAGGATGTCATGCAGGTGGCTGTGGGAAGGCAGCCTGAGGTTTATTAGCCCTCTTTACTGTCTCCCAGAGTATACTTGTCAGAGAGACAGTCCGCCATGTCAGATGCCCCCAACCTGAACAAGTTGGCCACATGGTCCCCCAATTCTATAATGGATTTCACCTACTCATTCAAGTTGTGAGTCTCAATGAAGTCACACAGATGAAGATCTTTTTTTTCAGTGACCAGTTTGTGCAAGTCCAGTAGTGACTGATTCACACTTTTTTCCAAGTGTAATGCACACTCCATTGCATTCAGCCCATTCTCCCAGTCATTGGGTTTTGGTTTCTTGATATCCTGGAGGAAGATTTGACCACCTCATTGGTTCTGCACCTTCATCAGTTTCTCAGTATGTTCCCTCTCCTCATGAGATTGGTGAAGAAAATATTCGGCAAAGTTCTTCAAAGTCACATCATTGCGGTCAAAGTAGTAAGACATGGACAGGTAGACGGAGGAAGCCTAGGGCTCCAGGTTGACCACCTGGTGGTTGATGGCGGACCCTGAGTCCTGTGGCAGGTTCTGGCGCACCTGCAAGATGGGCGTGGTCGTGATGGCAGCTGAGAACTGGCAGCTTCACGGCACTGGAGCAGTGGCGGGGACCTTGGGGTGGTCCAAGGGCGCTGTTAGGAGGTGGCAGAAGGATGGATCTGGGCAGTTGGCTGGGATGGGGGTCATCAGCTCCGGGTTCTGTCCAAACACTGTTGACGCAGGAAACCACAGTGACTCTCAGAGAACACTGTCCGGAGCGGTTTTCAATTGACTTGTGCTTGTCTGACTTAAACACTGGGAAGGCAGTAACGCAATCTGTTATCATTTACTGCATCCCAAGTCCTAAGAGCCCTCATGGTCTTTTAAAACCTCACTAAAACTCATGGAGCCTGTTCTTCTGACTTTATTTCTAATGCTTTGCATAAACAGTCCACTTAGACTTGCATCGGTTCTTTGGAATAAAAACAGACCACAGGAAACTATTCACAGGTAAAAAGAACATAAAGAATTTTTCTTCATTCTGTTGTTCATTTAATAAACAAATTCAGACAGGCTCACTTTGCTGCTGTGTTGCAGACAACTGGGGCAAAGGCAGAAGCAGAGAGACCAGTCAAGGGGTGTATTAGTCAGCTAGGGCTGCTATCACAAAATATATAGACTGGGTGGCTTAAGTAACAGAAATTTATTTTCTCACAGTTCTGTAGGTTAGATGTACAAGGTCGAGGTGATGGCAGTTTGGCTCTTCCTGAGGCCTCTCTCATTGGCTTGCAGAGAATCAACTTCTCTGTGTGTTTTCACGTGGCCTTTCTTCTGCATTTGTACATCACTGGTATCTATCCTCTTATTATAAGGACATTAGTCGTATTGCATTATTACCTCATTTAACTTTAATTTAATTTTCTCTTTAAAGGCCCTGTCTCCAAATACAGTCACACAGGACTAGGACTTCAACATTTTGGGAGAGTGCAATACCACGCATAATGTGAAGTGACTGAAATAACGCCGATGAGAGGTGACCATACTTGGACTGTGGTCATACTGGTGGAAATGGTGAGAAGAAGCTGACTGGGGCTCTTTTTTCTGAAGGACAAATCAGACAGACCTGTGTTTGTGCCAGTTTTCATGATCACCAAGAATGAGTAGAAAGGTCTGGCTAGTGTGACTCAGTTGGGACATTGTCCTGTAACCAAAAGGTTGTGTGTTCTATTCCCAATCAGAGCACATACCTATACTGTGGGTTCAATTCCTGGTTCCAGCATGTATAATCCCTAATCAGAGCACAGCTGGGAGGCAACCAATTAATGCTTCTCTCTCACACTGATGCTTCTCTCCCATCCTCTCTCTCTAAAAACAATTCTCTCAAGGCTATTTATATTTCTTGTGTTTATGTGGTAGAAATGATACGGGGGGGGGGGGCAAAAGTAGTTTTACAGTTGTGAGTACCCAAAACACAGGGTTTATTTTTGTATTATTATTTGTTTATTATTGTATTATTTTCCAAATGAACAACTTTAAACCTACTTTTGCCCCACCCTGAATATTGGTATTACTACTCTACATCTTTTCTCAAATTCATGTTCAGTGCGGTCACTTGGTAGCTTGATATCAGCCAGGGTAAGAGTATTTTCAACTCAGAAACTAACACATACTATAATTTGGGGCTTGATTTGACTTATTGTTTTATTGACTGTTAGACTTAAGAAAATGACTGTCACCTTGTCAAAAGCACAGAAAATTGAGGAAATATTTTTTCATTTTTCAGAAACTACTATTCAATTGAGCAAATAAGTCACTATGTTACTGAAGAACAGGTGAGTGGGGTTCCGACATACATCTTCATTTTTTCACTTCCATTGTCTGTTAACTGAAAGGAAATACAACCAACATTCATAATGGGACTATATTTTTAAATTTGTTATAACCTTAGGTTACCTACAAACACAACAGTTTAACAAAAATAATAAATCCAGCCCTGGCTGGTGTGCCTCAGTGGATTGAGCACTGGCCTGTGAACCAAAAACTCATGGGTTGGATTCCCAGTCAGGCACATGCTTGGATGCCAGATTCAGTCCCCAGTCTGGGCGCATGTGAGAGGCAACTGATGGTTCTTTCTCTCTCTTCCTCCCTTCCCCTCTTTCTAAAAAAATGAATAAAATCTTTTAAAAAATCAATGAAGCCATTCTGTGAGAATTAGTCAGTTGTATGCAATTTATAATTAAAATTGTCAATATTGTTAAAAATTGATATTTTATTATTTGACAATATGTGCTACATATCCTTTGTATAAGTAAAGTTTCTAATGAAGTCTTTACGTATACAATTTTTGGGGAAAGCTGATTATTATACATTTACCAGCCACCCACCCCCCCAATCACACCCATTCTGTGGCATGAAATAGGACTAGGTCTAAGACTGACCCATTTGCCTTTCAATATGGGGGTCTGTCTCTCCCTGTGGGATTCTGAGACTACCATCTTATAGAAAATATGCATAATTGTAGCCACAAATGTGGCTGGGTTTTCTAGTGTTGACAGACACAGGATTTCCTGGTTACTGTGCCCTAACTCACCTTACTCTGTTACCTTCCCCTGCACCTTTTAAATTAATGTCCCCAGAGTTCAAGTGGAACTAATCTGTTGATGGCACCCCCGACACTCCTGTGGTGGCCAGAGGCTAGTCAAAGACAGTGCTGAAAACCCAGTGCTTGTAGACTTACCTGTTCTTAATAAAGCAGGCTGGACAAGTGGTCAGACCTGTGTGAACAACTCTATTTGCTACTAAATGCAAGCCTATATCACTACCCCTTTCACTAAACCTTTTTTCTCCCTCCATGGTATTTTTCCTCTTCTGTTTACTTTATTATTTGTTTTCTCCTCACTAAAATGTAAGCTTCATGAGGACAGGGGCATTCTCTCTCTTTTGTTCGCAGACAACCCCCAGTGCCTAGAAAGTGCCTGCTACTCAACAAATAGACAGTAAATAGGCACTCAGTGATCACTGTCCTATGAAAAAGTCACCTCAAGTTCATGAACTCTAGTGTCCCCACTCTTCACCCAGCATACACGCTACTGGTGCATGAATGCCCGAATTGTTTTGCATCTGAACACAGCACACGTGCCAATGACAGTGAGAGCCAGCCTGCTGGGACAGACCCAAAGAGGCCTGTGTGGCCTTTGCAGGCCCAGATCATGTCATGGGGAGACAAAGCCACGGAGCTGGGCAGGTTCAGAGGTGTCATCCCCTGCAGGAAGAACCTCACTCCAGGGAACACTGGGATTGCAAAACTCTTTTTTAAATGGTTTCTGAAGAAAGGATATTGCAATTTAAAAAATCAGCCATTGTCCTTTGGGCATTATGTATCAAAGCCAAGACTCTTCCCTATTTGTTTTCCTATATGTGTTTTCAGATCAGAAGATACATTTCATTATTACCATTTGAGAAAATTCCACTGATCAAAACAGCAATCATGTTGTTTTCTTTGCTACTGAGCACACACTCTGCTAGTGTGCAAATGCCACATAATATCGGCCCTATTTATTTCTACACCCAGAATCCAACAACTAGACATAATTACAGTGACCAGTTTTTAAAAAATATGTGGGCACCATATAATTAAACTTTATATACAAAAATTCTGAAGAAAATAAAGATGTTGAATTTCTCAATTTCTTTATAGCAGATTAAATGGAAAATCAACATCTTATTATAAAAGCTGGAAACATCCCATGGGTTTTATTAGACAGTCATGAAGCCCTTGAACTTGAACCAAAGACATTTTACATAAGCCACCCCTGTTTATCTACCTTCAGGACCCAGGATTTATTTCCTTCAACCTCGAGAATACCAAAACCAAGATGGTGACATTTTTAACAACAAACAGTTGAGCAGCTGAATCTTACTTGAACTGAACTATAACTAGCAGAACCTTTAAAGAATGAATTATATCACGGTAACAGCAACTCTTCTGGGAATTTGACAGTTTATGTTTTATAATTTAGAAGCCTTAGGCAAAATTAAGCAAGGAAATTATTGTTAAGGAGACCCACCAATGCCATGAGCTCTTTCTGGGAGTTTCTCGCCAACATTCTGTTTGTCTCCCCATTCAGCACTTCACATGGGAACCTATGTATCTGAGCACCAGGAAGCAGGTGCTCCCTGCATGCTTCCCTGCTTCTCCAGGTGACAGCTAGCGAATGTGATTTCTAAATATAGACTAACAAAAATTGCATGTTTAATATTACCCTCCTGTGGCCACACCTCAGTGCTTTTAAGGCATATTCTCCAAAGTGCCTAGGAAACCCCAGAGAAAGCTCAATGGTGGTGGAATTCCCCACCATTGAGAGGGCTCCACCCAAAGCCTGGCAGCTGCCTCCTCAAGGAGTGTTGAAAAACACAGCAGCTCTGTGTCTGAGAGAGGCTGGAAGGCTGGGCTAAGGAGTCAGAGAGAGCTGGAGACGTAGAAGAGAGCACTGGCTTTTCAGTTTGCTGCCGGAATTCTTTTGAAACAGTCTAACCAGCCAAAAAGCGTTTCCTATTTCAGCAGCTCCTCAGAAGAGACCAGATGGAAATGTGAAGTGGTCCCTTCTAATCACTTGATTGGCCATACTGTGTGGGAAGTGGACAGCTAGATGGTCTTTCCTTCAAGAACTGTAATTTCTCCCGGATACATTCCCTGAGCAGTTTCCAAGTTTAGTAGGTTTACGGCTTCCTCCTTTTAATTTGCGTGTGTTGTAGGCAAAGATGTAGTAGTCTGTTTTTCAAAATTCTTGATCAATAGGCTGAATGAAAGACTAGTCCTGCTAGCCTGCAGGTTTCTAAGATGTAAATTGTTAGCAAGAGCATGGCATAAGTCTGGTTTGGCCTCAACTAACAGCAGCCATTTTTCAGTAGAATATAGAGAAGGCAGCAGAAAACAGATTCAGCCCTGCTCCCAAGTGTGCCCAGACACTGCCTGTGCAGTGGTTACCCAGGTTCTGAGCAACCTGCAGCAGCAAGGTGAAATCTAAAGTCTAGTGACATTTACAGCCAACTCCATCACTAGTCTTGTTCTCTGTTGAAATATCTGTTCTAAGAAAAAAACAGAGAGAGATTTTAAAGTATATTCTTTTTTTTTAATATTTTATTTATTTATCTTTAGAGGGGAAGGGAAGGAGAGAGGAAGAGAAACATCAATGTATGGTTGCTTCTCGTGCATCCCCTGCTGGGAACTGGCCCCTGCCGGGAACTGGCCTGCAACCCAGGCATGTGCCCTGACTGGGAATCGAACCGAGATCATCTGGTTCACAGGCCCGAGCTCAATCCACTGAGCTACACCAGCCAGGGCCTAAAGTATATTCTTAAAATCTTAAGAAAATCTGATTTTATTTTCATCTTACCAACTTTTTTCTTTAAGCAAAACAACAAAATTTTCTGTTTGCACTGTATATATTTCTTGTTCTGCCTTTTCTTTAAGGTACAAATTAAAAGTGGACCCAGAGCAAACAAGCATGATTCCATGATGGAGGCTCTAATGGCCATTGTTCCTTGTTAGACCTGACCCGCTGACCGTAACAGCTGTCAAAGAGAGGAGCCAGGTCCTTCATGACTTCTCGGGGTGTGCGGGGGAGCAAAGTAGCTACAGAGGCCAAAGCTGACAGCTCATTTAAACTATGTGGATTAGCCACAGATTAAACATTTTGGTGGGTAGAGCCTACTTCCTTAACAAAATGTGTAAGTAGGATTAAATGTCTTAACAAAGTATTAAGTTAAGCAGACCAATTTTTTAAAATACATTTTATTGATTATGATTTTTTAAAAGACATTTTATTGATTATGATAAAGTTGTCCCATTTCCCCCCTTTGCTCCCCTCCACCCTGCACACCCTCTCCCATCCACATTCCCCCACTTTAGTTCATATCCATGTCTCATACATATAAATTCTTAGGCTTCTGCATATCCTATACTATTCTTACCCTCCCCCTATCTATTTTCTACCTACCATCTATGCCACTTATTTTCTGTACCTTTTTCTCCTCTCTCCTCCTCTGACTCCCCTGTTGATAATCCTCCATGTGATCTCCATTTCTGTGGTTCTGTTCCTGTTCTACTTGTTTGCTTCATTTGCTTTAGTATTTTGTTTTTGGTGTGGTTGTTAATAATTGTGAGTTTGCTGTCATTTTATTGTTCATATTTTTATCTTCTTTTTCTTACATAAATCCCTGTAACATTTCATATAATAAGAGCTTGGTGATGATGAACTCCTTTGACTTGAACTTATCTGAGAAGCACTTTATGTGCCCTTGCATACTAAATGAGAGATTTGCTGGATAGAGCAATCTTGGGTGTAGGTCCTTGCGTTTCATGACTTGGAATACTTCTTTCTAGCCTCTTCTTGCCTGTAAGTTCTTTTTTGATAAATCAGCTGGCAGTCTTACAGGAACCCCTTTGTAGGTAACTCTCTCATTTTGTCTTGCTGCTTCTAGGATTCTCTCCTTAATTTTAATCTTGAGTAATGTAATTATTATGTGCCTTGTTGTGTTCCTCCTTGGGTCCAACTTCTTTAGGACTCTCTGAGCTTCATGGACTTCTGAAAATCTATTTTCTTTGCCAGATTGGAGAAGTTCTCCTTCATTATTTGTTCAAATACATTTCAATTTCTTGCTCTTCCTCTTCTTCTTCTGGCACCACTATAATTTGGATGTTGGAACATTTGAAGATGTCCTGGAGTGGAGGTTCCTAAGCCTCTCCTCATTTCTTTGAATTCTTGTTTCTTCATTCTTTTCTGGTTGGATGTTCCTTTCTTTTTTCTGGTCCACACTGTTAATTTGAGCCCCAGTTTCCTTCCCATCATTTTTGGTTCCCTGTACATTTTTCTTTATTTCACTTAGTGTAGCCTTCATTTTTTTTAATCTAATTTGTGACCAAATTCAACCACTTCTGTGAGTATCCTGATTACCAGTGTTTTGAACTTTGCATCTGATAGGTTGGCTATCTCTTCTTGCTTAGTTGTATTTTCCCTGGAGCTTTGGGCTATTCTTTCATTTGGGCCTTTTTTTTTTTTTGGCTCAACATGCCTGTTACATAGTAAGGGGTGGAACCTTAGGTATTCACCAGGGCAGGGAAACTCAAGTCACTGTATTGTGATGCTCTCAGTGGGGGAGGTGTCCAAAATGGAACAGTGCTGCTTCCTCAGCTCTCTGCTGGTTTTCAGTCACTTTCACTGCTACTCACAAGCAAATTGGGCTTTTCTGGTGATGATTCCCAGGTGGGTGGTTTGTGTATGTTCTAGGACCCTGTGAGTCTCTCTAACAAACTCTCCTGTGAAGCTGGGAGTTTATCCCACCATTATAACCCCTACAGGTTTTTCAGTCAGAAGTTTTGAGGCTTTATTTCCCCACACCGGAACCCTGGGTTGAGTAGTCTGTCTTGCTACTCAGTTGTTCCTCCATGTTTGTCCACATGCAAATGTGGGATTGCCTGCTCAGCCAGCTGCCCCCTCACCTGGTTCTGTAGTCACCACCTTGCCTAGAGTCTTCTCTGCCCAGCTGCCCATCTCTGCCCCTCCTACTGGTTGGGGTGAATGTTTCTTCTTTAACTTCTTGGTTTTTGGACTGCCATGCAGTTTGATTTTCTGTCAGTTCTGGTTGGTTTTTGTTTTTAAATTTGTTGTTGTCCTTCTTTTGGTTGTGCAAGGAGGCACAGTGTGTCTACCAATGCCTGCATCTTGGCCAGAAATCCTTAAGTATATTTTATTGATTATGCTGTTTATTGATTAGTTGTAGGTCCTTGCCTTCCATCATTTCGAATACTTCTTCCCAGTCCCTTTTTGCCTGCAATGTTTCTTTTAAGAAGTCAGCTGATAGTCTAATGGGAACTCCTTGTAGGTAACTCTCTGCTTTTCTCTTGCTGCTTTTAAAATTGTCTCTCTATCTTTAACTCTTAGCATTTTAGTTATGAGATGTCTTGGTGTGTTCCTCTTTGGGTCCAACTTGATTGAGACTCTCCGTGCTTCCTGGACTTGCATGTTTATTTTCTTTGCCAAATTAGGGGAGTTTTCTTTTGTTATTTTTTAAAATAGATCTTCAATTTTGGGTGCTTTCTGTTCTCCTTTTGGCACCCCTATGATGTGAATGTTGGACTTCTTGAAGTTGTCCCAGAGGCTGCTTATACTACCCTCATTGTGAGGCTTTTTTTGGGGGGGTATTCTTTTTTCTTCTTGCTGTTCTGATTGGTTGTTTTTTGCTTCCTTATTCTCCAAATCATTGACTTGAATTTCAGCTTTATCCACTCTATTGTTGTTTTCCTGTAAATTGTTCTTTATTTCAGTTAGTGAACCTTTTTTTTGACTGAATATGTTTTTATGCTACTGAGGTCCTCACTAAGGTCCTTGAGCATGCTTATAACCAGTGTTTTGAATTCTGCATCTGATAGATTGCTTATCTCCATTTTGTTTAGCTCTTTTTCTGGAGTTTTGATCTGTTTCTTCATTTGGACAATGTTTCTTTGTCTCCTCATTTTGGCAGCCTTCCTGTGTTTGTGTCTATGCATTAGGTAGAGCTGCTTTGACTCTGTGTCTTGGTAGTGTGGTCTAATGTAGTAGGTGTCCTACAGGGTCCAATGGCACAGCTTCCCTATGTCACCCAAGCTGGGTACTCTAGGTGTGCCCTTCGCATGGGCTGAGTACACCTCCTCTTGAAGTTGAGCTTTGGTTGCTGTTGGCAGATCAATGGGGGGGATTTACCCAGGTCAGTCAGTTGTAAGGATTGGCTGTGACCACTTAACCAGCAAACTCTGCCCTCCATAGAGAATCAGCTGTACAGGGGAGGGCTGATGGTCTGTAGCTACTTGCTGGGGGCACTGGCACTGGGGTTTCCTGGGTGGTACAAGCCAGGTCAGCCCCCACCTGTGTTTTGCCTGGAGGTGCCCTTCCTGAACTATAAAGAAATCTGAGAAGACTGCTACTTGTGCTGGACTTGGAGATACCCAGGCAAAGCCAAGCTGTGAAACCAATCTGGCTGCTGCTAGTACCCAGCCTGGAGCTCACTGAGGCCAGCTGTTGTTTGTCTGATAAGATTTAGGAAGTTGTGAAGCATGAGCCAAAGCCAGCCATTCGTACAGTAAAGCAGCTTTGGTGTGCCTGTGAGTTGGATGGGTTGGAGTCTCTGCAAATCTCCAAGGCAGATCAAACAGTTTTAGCCAGGTTGATGGAGTCTCAAATATGGCATAAGCCTGCTGGTTCCATGGCTCTGCAGGGGGAGGGCTCCGAAAAGAGATAATGGCCTCTGCTCACTCAGATGCCAGGCACCTCAGCCTCCCCCTGCACAGCACTGATACCCAAGCAGTTGCTTGGGGCTCCAGAAATTTCTTTCACCGAGTCAATCCCTGCTGGTTTTTGTAGGGATTGCAGTCATTTATCTTCCTGGCACTGGAACCCTGGTCTGGGGTACCTGGTCTGGGCCTGGGACTCCTCACTCATGAGCTATCCCTCCTGAATATTTATCCACCACACATGGATGTGGGACCAACCTGTTCTGCATCTGCACCCCTCCTAACAGTCTGGATAAATGTGGTTCCTTTAATTCCATATTTGTCAGGCTTCCATTCAGCTTGATTTCTGATCGTTCTAAGTGATGGTTGTTGCATATTTTAGTTGTAATTTTGATGTTGTTGTGCAAAGAGGCAAGCAATGTCTGCCTATATGGCCATCTTGACCGGAAGCCCTTCTCCTCTCATTTTAAATGGAAGTCTTGCTGGGTAGAGTAGTCTTGGCTGTAGGTCCTTACTTTTCATCATTTTGTGTATTTTACGCCAATCCCTTCTGGCCCAAGTGTTTCTGTTGAGATATCAGCTGACAGTTTTATGGGAGCATGCTTGTAGGCCACTAATTGCTTTTCTCTTGCTGCTTTTAAGGGTCTTTCTTTGATTTTAACCTGTGGCATTTTAATTATGCTCTGTCTTGGCATGGACCACTCCGGTTCATCTTGTTTGGGACTTTCTTGGACTTGTAATCTATTTCTTTTCCCAGAGTAGGAAAGTTTTCAGTCATTATTTCTTCAAATAGGTTATAACCCCTTGCCTTCTCGCTTCTCCTCTGGTACTCCTATGATGTGTTGTTACATTTTAATGTTGTCACGAATCTCCCTTAAACTATCCTTATTTTTTTTAGATTCTTTTTTCTTTTGCCATTCTGATTGGGTGTTTTCTCCTACTCTATCTTCCAAAATGTTATTCCAACCCCCTTCTTCATCTAATCTGCTATTGATTATTTCCAGAGTATTCTTCATTACAGTTATTGTATTCTTTATTTCTGACTTGTTCTTTTTTATAGTTTCTGTGTCCTCTTTTATTCTTACTACATCTTTGTTGAAGTTCTCACTGAGTTTCTTGAACATCCTTATAACCAGTATTTTGAACTCTATCTGGTATACTACTTGCCTCCATTTTATTTCATTGTATTTCTGGATTTTTGTCCTGATTTTTTTATTTTTCCATTTGGGACATGTTTCTTTGTCTCCTCATTTGGCTGCTTTCTTGTGTTGTATTAGGTAGTCTACATCTCTGGATCTTGGCAAGGTGGCCTTATGCAGCAGGTGTCCAGTGGGGCCCAGCAGCACAGTCTCCTTGGTCACCTGAGCCAAGATGTCCCTTGTGTGAGTTGTGTGTGCCCTCCTATTGTAGTTGAGTCTTGATTGCTGTTGACATGTCAGTGAGTGAAACAGACACTCAGACTGACTGGCTGTGAGGAAATGGCTGTGACTACAGCAGACAAGCTGTTGTGTGGGAGTTGACCCCATGAAGCAGGATTTGCTGTAGTGGGACTCTGGTGCCTGCTGAATCCAGTTTTGGGGTGTGTCTTTTATGGAGCTAATTGGGTGATGCTCTAGAGTGGTCTGAAGCTGGTCAGGAGGTGTGTTGGATCTGGGGCTTCTTGGGAAGGACTCTGATGCAAGCCCAGGCCAGCCACTACCTGTGTCTGACCCAGTGCCACCTGGCAGGAACTATAAAGCCATCTGCAGTTTGTAGCTCCCTGTGATGGGCTTGAAGGCACCTTGGAGAAGCTGTACTGCTGAGGCTTTGCCACTAGTGCCAGGCTGAGGGCCACTTAGCAGGAGTTACAGGGCATGCTAATACCAGCTGCTGCTTGTTTGGAGTTTGTGGTCCATTCAGAGATTTTAGGAACATCCACAGCATGTGCCAAGGCCAGTTGCTGGTGAGTAACAGCCACTGAAAGAGGTTGCAGCCTGTGCACCAGTTGGGTGAGGCAAGTTCTCAGGCAATCACAAGACGGAGTGAGTCTGATGGAGACTCAGATTTGGTGCCCACCTGAGCGAGTAGGCTGGGTTTGGGAAAAGCTCAGAAAAGGAATAATAGTGCCTGCCTGCTGACTGTGTTGGGGGAGGGCTGAAAAAAAGAAAAAAATGATGAAATGCTCTCTCTCCAGCCCCCACCCTGATACCAGACAGTATAGTTCCTCCCTGTACATCCCTGGCACTTTTTTTTTTTACTTTTCAGCCACTGGCCCAGCACTAAAGCTAAGAGCAAGTGAGTCCATTCATAGGCCCTTTAGAATCCCTGGGACTCCAGCATCCTCCCTCTCTCCTAGATGGAATCCCTTCTGGTTTTCGCGGTCAGGTGTTTTGAGGACTGCTTTTTCTGGCATTGGAACTCTGGGCTAGAGATCCTGGTGTGGTGTTGGGACCCCTCATTCCTCAGGGGTGTCTTCCACAGATGAGATGTCCCTTCCAATTTTTAACTGTCATCCATGGGTGTGGAACTAACCCATTTCACATTTATGCTCCTCCTATTACTCTCAAGGTGGCTTCTTCATATCCTTAGTTATAGGACTTCTGTTCAGCTAGTCTTCAAGTTGTTCTCCATGATAGTTGGTCTACAAGTTAGTTTTAATTTTGATATAGTCATGGGAAGATAAGCATAGTGTTTACCTACTCTGTCATCTTGACTGGAGGTTACAGACCAATTTCTGTTACTAAGAAACTGGCCCTCAAATTTTCAAAATGCTCTGCTATTAAAGCACATTCCTGTTCTGACCTAGAGGCAGGCTGACTGTGAACTGCACATGACTGTGTTAGATGTGAACAAGTGCAAGGAGGTCAGGCACTGTGGGCTGAAGCAACCTCATGGAGATCCCTGTAAATGGATAAAGTCATTCTCCATCCGGAGCCTCAAGGACAGACAAGGCTGCACTGGGACTCTAATTATAGTGATCTAGGAGAACTTTCAAGGATTGGGTTGTATACTGCTTTTCATTTCCAGGACTTTGGCAAGGCACTCAGAATAGTATAGAAAACAGACAGGACTCCGGGTTTTGGGTGGTACAACACAGGGCATTCATTTCTTATGGCCTTGCTGTTGCCTGGGGCATGTCCTGAGCAATACATGGAGCTGGACTCATTACACTAACTGGAATCTTCTTCAAAATGGAATCCAAGAGGCAATTTTAACTTAATTTAAACCATAATTTGTTTAAGTAACAACAATTTATTAAGAAGCATGTATTACACTAGAGAGCAATAGCAGTGTCATCAAAAAATATGAAAAGTCTTCTTCCATAGCCTGAGCTGGCATATGCTCATTTAGGGATGTGAATGATGGTGACCCTGTATGGGGGGATTACTGAGGATAACTGGTAATATTAGTTGTGATAGTGTGCTATAATTTAGTAATTGCTTCTCTCTTCTTAAAAAAGTTTAAATTAGATAATTTTAAAGGTTGAATTGTACAGATAGATATATTTTTGTATAGATAGATGATAGAAAGATCGGTAAAAGACAAAAATAAATCTGATTTTTTAAAGTATTTTTTTACTTACTGGGTTGTTCTTAGTTAATATAACAGAGAGATTAAGATGATTTTTGTTTGATAGAAAAATGTAAATTCTGTATCAAAAGAAGAAAAATAAAGCTTCATTCATTATAGACAATTTTTTAAACTGCACTTCTGTTAAAGTATGTACCTCTGGAAATGAGTATGGGGAAGAGGTTTCTTGTTTTTTTAATATACTTTTTTCTATATTTCTTTACTTATTTCTGTAGTTTGATATTTTTGTCTCAAGTATGTATTTGAAAATGGCATTGTATATTTTGAAATGAAAATGGTATTTTGAAAGCGATATTGTATATTTCTCTTGTAAATTGTGATCATGTGATATGGGTATGAAAGACAGAAAAAGTGCCAAGAACTGAGAAAAAAAGAAAAGACAAAGTAAAAATGAGGTTAACAGTGAGTTATTGCAGCCACTTTAGAGGACAAATTTTCAAGCATCCTGACATAATTTGGATACACTCAGCTATCATTATCCTTAATAATTGTTTAGACTTACTTTCTGTAGAACAATTTCTGGGATACTTTAGTTTTAGTCATTTTTAGACTATTTAAATTTTTTATAATATAAAAAATTTATATTATATTGTTCTTTTGCTTAATTGAATTTAAAAGTAGTATTGGTGTGTGCAGAATTCTGAACTCATTCAGCATCACATAAAATTATTCAGGACATGAAACTAGAGCCACGGAGCCATCTTGCTACATCAGGGATCTGAGAACAAGGCCTACATAGTCTCATCATTTGCTGACATCATTTGAGAGTATGAATTAACTCAGAATGGATATTTCCATTATTTAAGTCAGTTACCATCACTCTCCTTTTTTTTTATGAGTATGAAATTTTATTTTATTTATTTATTTTTTTGTTTTTTTTAAATATATTTTATTGATTATACCATTACAGTTGTTCTATTCCCCCCCTTCAATCCCCTCCACCCACACCCTCCCTCCCCCACCATTCTCCCCACCTTAGTTTATAACCACGTGTCTCAAGTTCTTTGGATTCTATATTTCCCCCACTATTCTCGCCCTCCCCCCTATCTATTTTCTGCCTACCATCTATGCTATTTTCTGTGCCTTCTCCCCTCTTCTCCCCCTCCCACCCCCCTGTTTCTAACCCTCCATGTGTTCTTCATTTCTATGGTTCCACTCCTGATCTAGCTGTCTTCTTGGTTTGCTTTTGTTTTAGGTGTGGTTGTTAATAACTGTGTGTTTGCTGTCCTTTCACTGTTAATATTTTTCATCTTCTTTTTCTTAGATAAGTCCCTTTAGCATTTCATATAATAAGGGCTTGGTGATGATGAACTCCTTGAACTTGACCTTATCTGAGAAGCACTTTTTCTGTCCTTCCATTCTAAATGAAAGTTTTGCTGGATAAAGCAATCTTGGCTGTAGGTCTTTGGATTTCATGACTTGGTATACTTCTTTCCAGCCCCTTCTTGCCTGTAAGGTCTCTTTTGAGAAATCCGCTGACAGTCTGATGGGTACTCCTTTGTAGGTGACTGTCCCCTTATCCCTTGATGCTTCTAGGATTCTCTCCTTCATTTTGGTCTTGGCTAATGTAATTATGATGTGCCTTGGTGTGTTCCTTCTTGGGTCCAACTTCTTTGGCACTCTCTGAGCTTCCTGGATTTCCTGGAAGTCTATTTCCTTTGCCAGACTGGGGAAGTTCTCCTTTATTATTTGTTCAAATACGTTTTCCACTCGTGGCTGTTTCTTTCCCCCTTCTGGTACCCCTATAATTCGGATGTTGGAACGTTTAAAGATGTCCTGGAGGTTCCTAAGCCTCTCCTCATTTTTTTGAATTCTCATTTCTTCATTCCTTTCTGGTGGGATGTTTTGTTCTTCCTTCTGGTCCATTCCATTGATTTGAGTCCCCGTTTCCTTTCCATCACTATTGGTTTCCTGTGCATCTCCCTTCATTTCAATCAGTCCAGCCCTCACACGTTCCTCTAATTTGTAACTTTGTTCCTCTAATTTGTGGCTATAATCAACCAGTTCTGTGAGCATCCTGAGAAATAGTGTCCTGAATTGTGCTTCTGAGAGGCTGGCAATTTCTCGGTCGCTTAGAGTTATTGGCTCTGGGACTTTGAGTTCTTCTTGTGCCATCTTTCGGGTTGTTTGTGCCTGTTCCATAGCAGGATCAGAGCCCTAAAGTGTTCACTAGAACAGGGCAACTCAGTCGCTGGGTTGTGACATTGTAGGTGGGGGCGGGGTCAAAGAGGGACTATGGCGTCCTGTCCGCCGCCTGCCGCCACGGCCCTCACCGGTGCCGCAGTTGCTGCAGTCACCGGGCCCACGTGTTTCGTCCCACTGCACGCGAGTGTGCCACCGCCATCAGCCCTCGCCCCCTGGGGCCTGCGTGGTCTGTCTCACTGTGCGCAAATATGCGCCCGCGGTCTGCCCCGCACCCCAACTGGTTCCCGTCTGCCTGCGCGCCTGGGTCGGGGGCCCTGTCCTGCCCGACCCTGCTTGCTGCTGGCTCAGCCCCTCTTACCGTCCCCGTTGAACGGTTAGATGTCGTCGGACTTCAGTATAATTCAATTTTCTGTCTTTTGGTTGTGTCTTTGTTTCTCCAAACCTTTGTTGTATTCAAACTTGGTTGTGGGAGAAGGCACAGTGTTTCCACCTATGCCTCCATCTTGGCGGAAGTCCCATCACTCTCCTTTTATGTGTGTGCTTAAATAAATAAATAGTTTAGTTATCCCCTTGCCAAACAGAAAATGCCTTGAGTTGCTGACTTGAAGATAAATGGTTTCATATTATTTTGTATGACATTTATGGTATTCTTTGATAAGTTAAAATGTCCAGACATCCTCCAAGCACTACTGCTTTCCTTGGGCATGACCTCTTGTTGCTCTCCTTGCTCTCTTGCTCTGCTGAGTCGTCTCTGACTACCCCTAGCCCTCAGTGCACTCCACCCCACTCTCTTCTTAGAGACAAGCAAGTTGCTGGAAAGTCATAAGCTTGGTTTTTTTGGTGCTGATGTCCTGGGGCCATCATAAAAAATGGTAAATATTTTACACTCATGTCTGTAGTAGATATTACTAATAAATTACAACTTTCTTCTCCATTGAACCTTGAAATTCTTAAGCCATTACCAATTAATCACAGGGAACATGAAAAAGAAAAGGTACCATCTAACCTTCACTTGATTCAGAGTCCCACAGCACGAAGCCCAGACACTTGGTCCTCAGGTTAGCACTTTACCCTTGGTGACTGACCTATGACCTTGACTGTGTAACTCACTCTTCCTACTAGCTCCCACCTTCCATTTCTCGAAGTTTTCTGGGCTTGACTTCTGGAAGGTTCCAGCTCCCTCCCCTAGAAAGTCACATTCTCCTGTTGCCCTGTCCACCAGAGGAACAGTGTTATCAGAGCTTTGGGAGTAGCAGATACTGGGATTTGCTCACTCTGTACTATTCCAACCTCCTTCTCTATGCCTCCCTTACTGGAAGCTAGAACAGAAAAGGACACTTCACAAGCTCTCTAGCAGCTAAGATTTTAGATGAGATTTAGGTTCCACTAAGTAGAGGCACTCGTACAGTAGTTGAATTTAGAATGGAGTTACCTGATAGGAGATGCAGGGCACAAGGCTTCCAAATGCTGGTGTGCATTGTTGCCCAGCCAGGTGGTTCTGGTGCCAACCACTCAGTGGAGGATTCTCAGTTTTGCAGATGGCTTCCTGATGTGTGGAACCAATGGCTCCCCTGGCACTCACTGTTGGAACATGGCCTCGAGAGCTGGAAGCTCAGCATAGAGCCTGCTACTTCCAGGCTCCCAATGCCTCTTTCAGTCACCCATTGCTCTCTGATGAAACTCTTTCTGCTTAAACTGCAAAGGAACTTGATGGGCACAGGGTGCAGTCATGGGAAACTCCCAGTTACCTTCCTGTTGTCTTTTCTATCTGATCTGACTCCACTGTCAGAAAATGCAGGGCTGCACCAGGTAGTCTAGTTACACAGACAAGGAAGAAAACATGGTAAGCGTTCAGCAGCTATTATATGGAAGATCTATATAACAGAGGAGAACACAGAAGGCTATTTAAATAACTTATTTTAATTACTGATGAAAATTAATTGTTTCTTTTTACAATGGCAGAACTCATTTGTAGCATAGGAAGAAAATTATAATGATAATTGTAATCTTAAAGAACCACAGGAATATCTTTCATACTTGGTAAATATTTATGCTGAGAAATTTTTTCATGATGTTTCCACCAAAATACAACCATTACTACCAACTAGATTTTAGGCAGAAGATGTTAAAAGACACACTGACAGTATTAAAAGAGATTGTCCTCAGGGATTGCCAGAGACATTGTTCCTAACTCTGTAAGAGAACCTCAGCATAATAAATACCTGTGGATGAGTTTAGTGAGGAAAGAGATGTTTTTCTTCTGATAAAAATAAAAAGAGGATAGAAGAGAGGAAAAGAAAGAATAATATTGCCATGGAAAAGCTTGGTAAACCCTAACTATGCCGTGCCAGAGGATCAAGGTTAATAGCAGCAGTGATCAGCCAAGTCCACAGTATCTACTTTTGATGCAATGTGATGCGAAGGGCACTTTACCTCCCTCCCCTAAACTCCTAATCCCATTCTAATTGTAAGAACACCACCACACAAACCCCAACAGAGGGGCATTCTACAAAACACCACATCAGTCCTTCTCAAAACTGCCCGGTCACACAAAACCAGGTAAGCCTGGGAAACTGCCATAGCCAAGAGGAGCCTGAGGAGACACAGCAACTAATATAACACAGTATCCTGATGAGATCCAGAACAGGCATAAAAGACATTAGTTTAAAAATAAGGACAGCTGAATGAAGTGAGGATTTCACTTAATAATAATGTATCACTGTGGGTTCATCACTTGCAAAAAATATACTAAATGTAAGATATTAATCATAGAGGAACCTAGGGATAAAGTATATGAAACTCTGTGTACTCTACTTGCAATAATTCTGTAAATTTAAAACTTTCTGAAAATAAAAATTTGTTCAGGAAAAAAAAAGATTTGCACTATTGTCATAAAAGGAAACGAACCCAGTGCCTAGATGTCCAAAATCTGAGTAACTGGCTATTTACTCTTCATTTAATTGTTATAACGAAAGCAAGCTTGAAGATGCCTCAAAAATTTCCCATGAGTATCTCAGTGAGTCAATAAAAATATAAATGAAACTTAAAAATATCAAGTGAGTTAAAAAGCAAAAGAGTAATTTCATTGCTCATTAATTCTGAATGGTACTTTTTGTCTAATTCATACTTACCAATAATGTTCCTCTATTTCAATTATTATCACTAGATTTAAGTAGAAATGTATGTGATTTAAATAGACATAGCTATATGTTAATGGACAAGATCATGGTATAAAGGTTTTCTTACTCATGGATACTTTTTAAAAACTTGGACTAGAAATTAATCCTGACATGAAAATGAGGCCAATGGAGACAATATGCCTTTTCTCATGTGGAACTTATACAAACATTCTGAATCTCCATCTTGTTAGATAATCAAAAAACACCAGGATTTTTATCATCTCTATCTCCCTCCAACTTACTCAGCTTACACTGACTGAGATTTACATATCTCTAAATGCTAATAGTATTACATGTCAAGAAATTAAAAAGAATGATATTATCTTTAACCCATCTGGAAAAGATAAAATATTTTGAAAGTTAAAAATTCCAGTCAGTAAAACCTGGAGAGACAGCTGGAATTCTTTCCAGAAAGTCTAGTTGAAGAAATGCACTTGAAGGCAAGGTCAGTCTGCAGCTGTTGGCCCAAGCCTGCCTGAAATAGGATCAGCTAGAGTAAAACCCCTGAAAATCTATGTGGAATCAGAGAAGAAAAGGTAGGAAAGCAGAAGGAACAGCTATTTAGTTAACTATATGCTGGGTATGTTAGGTTCACTATGCCACAAGAAATATATAGCAGGAACCCTTTTCACCTTAGGAAACCAGCTTCCAGAGGTTAAGCAGCCAACAACAGCTCCTGAGGGGCAAAGGCAAGAATCAGACGTGGGTCTGTCTGAGTCGTCTCTGAAACTGGAAGCAGGAGCCTTCCCACTTTGTCAGCATCCACAGTGCAAGGGCCTGAGGGTGGGTGCTGGGTGACCACTATTTGACGAGAAGGATTTCTGCATCTGTTTAAACGCTACTTTACTCTTAAGGACTTTGGGAAATCTTTTCATTTTCATTTTTTTAAAGATTTTATTTATTTATCTTTAGAGGGGAAGGAAAAGACAGAGGGAGAGAAATATCAAGGTATGGTTGCCTCTTGTGTGTCCCCTGCTGGGAACTGGCCTGTAACCCAGTCATGTGCCCTGACTGGGAATGGAACCGTGATCCTTTCCCAGTCAGGGCACATGACTGGGTTACAATCCACTGAGCCACACCAGCCGGGGCCTCATTTTATTTTATTTTTGCTGCCGATGCAGGTTGATGCCTACAGGCTCTGACAACCAAACAGAAACCCATGTTTCTGTTTTTGCCAGCTCTCCCAGCCTAAAACTCATGCTCAGAGTCTATAGCGGATTTCGGGTGACCCGAACAAGGTTGGGCTGTGGACTCCTTCTCCCTAATTTTTCCAGCAAGGCAGCGAGCAAGGTATAGTTGGTAATTACCTCTCAGGTACTGCACACATCTGTGTGTGCCTCACAAATGTGGTCACAAGCCATGGAGATCTGTGTGGAATCCACGCAGAATAAAGACTCTTTACCCCATGGACCAGCCAGTGCCTGCGTGACTCCTGCCCCCCAGAGGGCCTAGCTGGCAGACAATGGGGTGGGCCATGCCAGGGCTTCATTTCATGGTCCCACATGGACACAACCTTTGGAGAGTTAGACCCTTAAGGATCTTAAAAGGCTTTACATTTGTGTATAAAACACTGTTTACTTGTTTTATGTGTTTGGAATAAATCTACAGATAGAACACAGTATATTCCATTGTACTTTTAAAGGGCAACATGGTGTTACCCATGACTATGTGAAATTAGAAGTATGCTGACAAAAGCCAAGGGACAGGGGGAGAGACGTTGAACAGGAACCTGTGGCTTTCCGTGAAGCCCTTCTGCTCTGTTGGAGTTATTTAAACCAGACGAATGTACTACTGTGACAAATTTAAGTAATATACTAAAGAGGTAAAAAAAAAATCATTCATATATATCCAGAGTCCCAAAGCAAGAGACAGAAGGCAACCTAGGCCTTTGGAGTCTGTGTGCATGGCACGTCAAGACTTCCTCTGGACACAGAGTGCTTTATGTTTCATGAAGACAGATGCTATATGTATATAAACATCCATCGTATTTTTCCTTGTCCCTTTTCACTTAAGGTTGAAGTCACCTAGTTACATAATAGCTTGTTTCAGAAAATTGTAAGGAACTAGCTGGACATTCATTAAGAGAGGCGAAGGGGTGCCCTATGGTGCCCTGCAGTGGATGGAGCACCAGCCTGAGGGCTGGGCCCCCAGTTAGGGGTGTGAGAGAAGCAACTGATTGATATCTCTCTCACTCATCCATGTTTCTCTCCCCCTCTTTCTCTAAAAATAAATAAATAAAATCTAAAAAAAACCAAGGGAGAGACAGAGAGGTGAAGGGGTGAGCTAGCGTCAGCACTCAGAGTGCAGATCTGGGAGAGCCGCAGACACTGCCTCCCTCTCTATAACCAATTACAGTTGGGCACACGGGAAGGTGCATGACTCAGTATCACTGGTGCACTGGACTTTCTGGCCTTAGAAAAAGAAACTGCCAAGGTCAACTCCCACACTGATGACACAAATCCAGGCAGGCCCAGGCTGGATGGGTCAAGGACACCACTGGCCAAAAGTCAGGCAGCCTCTGACTCTTCCTGCCTCTTTGCCAGAAAGAATATTTTTGTGACTTTATATAATTTTAAATGTTTTGTACAACAGAAGGCATTCTGAAGCAAAAAATGTCAGTCGTCCCTTCAGGAGCTCTCTCTCAGAACATGGTGTTCCAGTACCAGTTCTTGGCTGCCACTGTGAGCTGTCAGGATTTCCCCTGGGGGTGGGATTGGGGTTGGTGGACAGAGGAAGCAGCCCTGAGCCAGTGCTAGCAACAAGCCTTCTGGGCAAACATTCTCTGCAGGCCCAAGGCAGGGCACAGGGAGGAAATAGTTATCACTGCCTTTCTGGGTAATTTTCCCTTCTTCCTATACGTAAATCCCAAGGAGACCACTGAAACAGTTAGAACCCTTCATACTGTTTCTCCAAGAGGTGTTACAACCCCAGGAGAGTGGAAACTTTCCATATTCCTAGGAAGCCTTTCAGGTGCCAGGTCCGTAAAAGGTAAAAAGGTTCAGTTTTTTCAATATTCCCACTAATTTGTCTGTAAATCCATCCTTAAATACTTACAACCTTTACTTTTAAAAAATACCTCTATAATATTATTTTTCCTTAAGGTTTATAAACACAGTACTCAAGACATTTCTTTCCCTCGCAGGACTATGCCTGCAGTGGAGAATGCTGCCACAAGGGGGCCGCACTGCTGGAACTGCCTGCACTCTTTAAAGAGAAAAATATTTTTTTTCCAACTATTTTTTTAACTATAGTTTATTGATTATACCATTACAGTTGTTCTATTTCCCCCTTCATTCCCCGCCACCCGCACACTCCCTCCCCCACCCTTCTCCCCCTTAGTTTATAACCACGTGTCTCAACTTCTTTAGATTCTATATTTCCCCCACTATTCTCACCCTCCTCCCTATCTATTTTCTACCTACCCTCTATGCTATTTTCTGTGCCTTCTCCCCCCTTCTCCCCCTCCCACCCCCCTGTTTCTAACCCTCCGTGTGTTCTTCATTTCTATGGTTCCACTCCTGATCTAGCTGTCCTCTTGGTTTGCTTTTGTTTTAGGTGTGGTTGTTAATAACTGTGAGTTTGCTGTCCTTTCACTGTTGATATTTTTCATCATCTCTTTCTTATATAAGTCCCTTTAGCATTTCATATAATAAGGGCTTGGTGATGATGAACTCCTTGAACCTGACCTTGTCTGAGAAGCACTTTTTCTGTCCTTCCATTCTAAATGAAAGTTTTGCTGGATAAAGCAATCTTGGCTGTAGGTCTTTGGATTTCATGACTTAGTATACTTCTTTCCAGCCCCTTCTTGCCTGTAAGGTCTCTTTTGAGAAATCCGCTGACAGTCTGATGGGTACTCCTTTGTAGGTGACTGTCCCCTTATCCCTTGCTGCTTCTAGGATTCTCTCCTTCATTTTAGTCTTGGCTAATGTAATGATGATGTGCCTTGGTGTGTTCCTTCTTGGGTCCAACTTCTTTGGCACTCTCTGAGCTCCCTGGATTTCCTGGAAGTCTATTTCCTTTGCCAGACTGGGGAAGTTCTCCTTTATTATTTGTTCAAATACGTTTTCCACTCGTGGCTGTTTCTTTCCCCCTTCTGGTACCCCTATAATCCGGATGTTGGAACGTTTAAAGATGTCCTGGAGGTTCCTAAGCCTCTCCTCATTTTTTTGAATTCTTGTTTCTTTACTATTTTCTGGTTGGATGTTTTGTTCTTCCTTCTGGTCCACGCCCTTGATTTGAGTCCCATTTTCCTTTCCATCCCTATTGGTCTCCTGGGCATCTCCCTTCATTTCAATTAGTTTAGCCTTCATATGTTCCTCTAATTTGTGACTAAGTTCCTCTAATTTGTGACTGTACTCTACCAATTCTGTGAGCATCCTGATAAATAGTGTTTTAAATTGGGCTTCTGAGAGCCTGGCAATCTGTTGGTCACTTAGAGTTATTGGCTCTGGGACTTTGAGTTCTTGCACCATCTTTTGGGCTGTTTGTGCCTGTTAAGTAGCAGGAACGGAGCCCTAGGTTTTCATCAGAGCAGAGCAACTCAGTCGCTGGGTTGTGATGTTGTATGTGGGGGTGGGGTCAAAGAGGGACAATGGCTTCCCTCCGGCGCCCGCCTCCGCGACCCCCACCAGCACCGCAGCCACCACCGTCACCAGGGCCAGGCGCCCCGCTCCACTGCACACGAGTGTGCCACCGCTGTCAGCCCTCCACCACTGGGTTCGCCCCCTGGGGCCAGCGTGGTCCATCTCACTGCGCGCGAATGTGCGACCTTGGTCAGTCTGCCCTGCACCCCAACTAGGTCCGGGCTGCCTGCGCTCCTAGGTCTGTCCTTCCTGACTCTGCTCCGCTGCTGGCTCTGCCTCTCTTACCGTCCCCGTTGAACAGTTCGTAGCTGTCGGACTTCCATATAATTCGGTTTTCTGGTCTCTGGGTGTGTCTTAGTTCTCCAAAACTTTTGTTGTATCCAAACTTGGTTGTGGGAGAAGGCACAGTGTTTCCACCTATGCCTCCATCTTGGCGGAAGTCCAGAAAAATATTTTTTAAAGAGAGTTATTAAATAACTAATATTAAATACTGTTTTGTTTCAAAACATTGAACTTTCTGCGAAGAATGTAAAGAAACATTCATTCACTCATTCCTCAGTGAATGCGCTCAGGCATCACCCTGCGGCAGGCCTATTCCCACCTGGGCTTCACAGCTCTCCCAGTCTGTAAGCAGAGTACAGACAGTAAATGGAGCGGACAAGTAAAACACAACGTTAAATGGTGACAGTGTAGAGGAGAAAATGAAGCCTAGAAGGGATAAGGAATGCCGGGGGAGAGACTGCAAATCTAAATAGGGGCCAGGAAAGGCCTGGCTCAGAGGACACATGAGAGTCCAGACCTGGAAGTGGGAAAGATGCAGACATGTGCAGTGCACCTGAGAGACAGGCAGAGAGAAAGCCAGAGTAGCTGGAGTGATGGAAAACAGGTGGTGGGTGGCTGTGTGTGTGTGTGGGGGGCGGGGGGGGGGCGGAGAGGAGTGTAGACATTGTACAAAGTCCACAGGCCATTTAAAGATAATGCTTTTCTCTGAGCAGCCGTTCGAAGGTAGTCCAACGCAGAAGTAGCAGTCTGCTCTAGGATCAAAAACATTGCTCTGGTTGCTGTTTTGAGAACAGACAGGGAGATCAGCTAAGAGCATATCGCAATAATCAGTGGCTGAATCACAACAGTGGTAGGTAGTAGCAAAGTCTGGATATATTCTGAAGATAGACTAGATAGGATTTGCTGACTGATTGAAGGTAGGTGTGAAAGAAAGGAAATCAAGGACGATGCTGTTTGTAGATGTGAGTGACTTACTTCATTAACCTGCTCGGGCTGCCACAACAAAATGCCTCAAGCTGGCAGCTTAAACGATGGGAAAACTTCCTTATGGCCTGGAGGCTGGAAATCCCAGATCAGGGAGCCAGCAGCACTGGTTTCTGGTGAGAGCTCCCTTCCTGGCCTGCAGATGGCTGTGTCCTTGCAAGGTAAATACTGTTTCAAAAGATTGAACTTTTGAGCTCCCTGCTGTCTCTTCAAATATTTTTGTTGTATGGACAACAGAGGTTCTACCCTTATGGCCTCCTTTAACCTTAATCATCTCCTTAAGGTCCCCTCTCCAGTGCAGTTGGAAGGGGTGTTAGGACTTTGACATAGGATTTTGGATGGGGGTAGGCCCCAACTCAGTCCAAAGCAGCAACTGAAAGGTTGGAGTTGTGTTAACTGAGGAGAAGCCATGTGAGTAGCAAGGTTTTTTTATTTTTGGCGGGGGGGGGGGGGGGTAATTAATTTTTTTATTTAATTCTTGTTCAAGTACAGTTTCCTGTCCCCCACTCCCATCCCAGCCCACCCCTGCCCCGTGCTCCCCACCTCCCTCCCATTTCCACCCCTCTTAGCTGTTCTCCATGTGTCCTTTATACTAGTTTCTGTGAATCCTTCCCCTTTCCCCCTGAAATTCTTTCCCCTCTCCCCTATGGTCCCTGTCAGCCTATTCTGAATTTCAGTGTCTTTGGTCATATTTTGCTTGCTTGTTTGTTTTGTTGTTTAGCTTCCTGTTAAAGGTGAGATCATATGGTATTTGTCTTTCACCGCCTGGCTTATTTCACTCAGCATAATGCTTTCCAGTTCCATCCATGTTGTTGCAAAGGCTAATAGCTTCTTCTTTCTTTCTGCTGCATAGAATTCCATTGTGTAAATGTACCATAGTTTTTTGATCCATTCATTTACTGATGGGCATCTAGGTTGCTACTAACTCTTGGCTATTGTAAATTGTGCTGCTATGAACATTGGGGTGCATAGGTTCTTTGGGATTGGTGTTTCAGGGTTCTTAGGATATAATCCCAGCAGTGGAATTGCTGGGTCAAAAAGCAGGTCCATTTTTAGTTTTCTGAGAAAATTCCATACTATTTTCCATAGTGGTTGTACCAGTCTGCAATCCCACCAACAATGAACTAGGGTCCCCTTTTCCCCACAACCCCTCCAACATTTGTTGTTTGTTTCTTTGTTTATGATGGCCATTCTGACCGGTGTAAGGTGGTATCTCATGATTTTAATTTGTATCTCTCTGATAGCTAGCGATATTGAGCATCTTTTCATGTGTCTCTGGATCCTCTGTATGTCCTCTTTGGAGAAGTATCTGTTCAAGTCCTTTGCCCATTTTTTAATTGGGTTGTTTGTCTTCTTAGAGTGGAGTCGAGTAAGTTTTTTGTATACTTTGGAGATTAAACCTTTGTCTGAGGTATCATTGGCAAATATGTTTTCCCATACAGTTGGTTGTCTTTTTATCTTAATGCTGTTTTCTTTAGCTGTGCAGAAGCTTCTTATTTTGATGAGATCCCATTTGTTTATTCTTTCCTTTATATTTCTTGCTCTAGGGAACATATCAGTAACAATTTTGCTGGGTGAAATATCTGATATTTTCCTGCCAATGTTCTACTCTAGGACTTTAATGGTTTCATGGCTTATATTTAAGTTTTTTATCCACCTTGAATTTATTTTGGTGTATGGTGTAAGTTGGTGCTCAAGTTTCATTTTTTTGCAAATAGCTGTCCAGTTCACCCAGCACCATTTGTTGAAGAGGCTATTTTTACTTCATTTTTCTCATTGCCCCCTTTGTCAAATATTAATTGACTGTAGAGAGTTGGGTTTAATTCTGGGCTCTCTGTTCTATTCCATTGGTCTATGTGCCTATTTTTATGCCGGTTACAAGCTGTTTTGATTACAGTGGCCTTGTCATACAGTTTGATGTCAGATATTGTGATCCCTCCTACTTTGTCCTTCTTTCTCAAAATTACAGCAGCTATTCAGGGTCTTTTATGGTTCCATATAAATTTTTGAAGTGATTGTTTTATGTCTGTGAAGTATGCCATTGGTACTTTAATAGGTATTGCATTGAATCTGTAAATTGCTTTGAGTAGTTTGGACATTTTGATTATATTAATTCTGCCAATCCATGAACATGGTACTTGTTTCCATTTGTTTGTGGCCTCCTTGATTTCTTTCTTCAGTGTTGTATACTTTTCTGCATACAGGTCTTTTACCTCCTTGGTTAGGTTTATTTCCAGATATTTTATTTTTGTTTTTGCTATATTGAATGGGATTCTTTTCTTGATTTCTGCTTCTGCTGATTCATTGTTAGCATATAAAAATGCCTTTGATTTATGAATATTGACTTTGTATCCCACTGTTTTGCCAAATTTATTTATTAGTTCAAGCAGTTTTTTGGTAGAGTCTATAGGATTTTCCATATACACTATCATGTCATCTGCAAACAATGCCAGTTTTGTTTCCTCCTTTCCGATTTGGATGTCTTTTATTTCCTTTTCTTGTCTGATCTCTGTGGCTGAAACTTCCAGTACTATATTGAATAGCAGTGGTGGAAGTGGACAACCTTGTCTTGTTCCTGATCTTGGTGGAAAATATTTTCGTTTTTGCCCATTGAGTATGATGTTGGCTGTAGGTCTCTCATATATGGCCTTTATTATGTTGAGGAATGCTCCCTCTATTCCCACTCTGCTGAGTGTTTTTATCATAAATGGGTGTTGTATCTTATCAAAAGCTTTTTCCACATCTATTGATATGATCATGTGGTTTTTGTCTTTGCTTTTATTTATGTGATATATTACATTTTCTGATTTGTGGATATTGAACCATTCTTGCATCCCTGGGATGCATCCTACTTGGTCATGGTGAATGATCTTTTTAATGTGTTGCTGGATGTGGTTTGCCAATATTTTGTTGAGAATTTTAGCATCTATATTCATCAGCAATATTGGCCTGAAGTTTTCTTTCTTTGTTGTGTGTTTATCTGGTTTTGGAATTAGGATGATGCTGGCTTCATAAAAAGAGTATGGGAGTTTTTTATCATTTTGAATTTTTTGGAATAGTCTGTGAAATATAGGGGTTAGTTCTTCCTTAAAAGCTTTGTAGAATTCTCCTGTGAAACCATCTGGTCCAGGGCTTTTGTGTGATGGGAGTTTTTTGATTACTTCTTCAATTTCATCTGCTGTTATTGGTCTGTTCAGGCTTTCTACTTCTTCTTCACTGAGTTTTGGGAGATTATATTTTCCTAGAAATTTGTCCATTTCACCTAGGTTTTCAAATTTCTTGGCATATAGTTCTTCATAATTTCTTACAATCCCTTTTATTTCTGTGGTATCAGTTGTAATCTCTCCTCTTTCATTTCTGATTGTGTTTATTTGGGTCCTCTCTTTTCCTTTCTTGATGAGCCTACTTAAAGGCTTGTCTATTTTGTTTATCTTTTCAAAAAACCAACTCTTGGATTCATTGGTCTTTAGAATTGTGCTTTTAGTCACTATGTCATTTAATTCTGCTCTGATCTTGGTTATTTCCTTCCTTGTACTTGCACTGGGCTGTCTTTGTTGTTGTTCCTCCAATTCTTGCAGGTGTAGGGTTAGTTTGTTTCTTTGAAATGTTTCTATCTTCTTTAGGTAGGCCTGTATTGCTATGAACTTTCCTCTCAGGACTGCCTTCACTGTGTCCCATAAGTTTTTGGGTTGTTGTGAGTTCATTTTTGTATGTTTCCACAAATTTTTTTATTTCTTCCCTAATTTCATTTTTGACCCATTCATTGTTTAATAGCATGCCATTCAATCTCCATGATTTTGAGTGTTTGGGTTTTTTCTTTTGGGTTTGATTTCTAGTTTCAGTCCCTTGTGGTTGGAGAAAATGCTTGGTATGATTTCAATTTTCTTGAATTTGTTGAGGCTTGTTTTGTGCCCTATCATGTGGTCTATCTTTGAAAATGTTCTATGTGTATTTGAAAAGAATGTGTATTTAGCTTCTTTGGGATGAAGGGCCCTATATATCTATCAGTTAAGTCCATTTCATCTAGGGCATTGTTCAATGCCACAATATCTTTGTTGATATTTTGTTTAGAAGATCTGTCCATTTTTGACAGTGGGGTATTAAAATCCCCTACTATAATTGTGTTACTGTCAATATCTTTCTTAAAATCCTGTAAGGTTTTCTGTATATATTTGGGTGCTCCTATGTTGGGTGCATATATATTTATGATGTTAATGTCTTCTTGGTGGATTCTTCCCTTGAGTGTTATGAAGTGATCTTCTGGGTCTCTCTTTATGGCCCTTTTTTTGAAATCTATTTGGTCTGATATGAGAATTGCTACCCCGGCTTTTTTTTCTTGTCCATTTGCTTGGAACATTTGTTTCCATCCTTTCACTTTTAGTCTGTGATGGTCTTTTGACCTGAGGTGGGTCTCTTGTAGGCAGCATATGTGTGGGTTATGCTTTCTTATCCATTCAGCTATTCTATGCCTTTTAATTGGTTCATTTAATCCATTTATGTTTAATGTTATTATTGATAGGCACTTTATTCATTGCTATTTTTGTACCTGTGTTCCTGTCTGTCTCTCTATTTTTCTTCCTTTCCTTAGAGCAGTTCATTTAGTATCTTTTGCACAGCTGGTTTTGTGGAGGTGTATTCTTTTAGACTTCTTTTGTCTTGGAAGCTCTTTATTTGGCTTTCTATCTTGATTGAAAGCCTTGCTGGATAAAGCAGCCTTGGTTGTAGGCCTCTGGTTCTCATTACTTGGAATATTTCTTGCCATTCTCTTCTTGCTTGGAGCGTTTCCATTGAGAAGTCAGTAGCTAACCTTATTGGAGCTCCCTTGTATGTTACTTCCTTTTTCTCTTTTGCTGCCTTTAAGATTTTCTCTTTATCTTGGAATTTTGCCATTTTAATGATGATGTGTCTTGAAGTGGGCCTCTTTGGGTTCCTCTTGATTGGGACTCTCTGTGATTCCTGGATTTATGTGACTTTCTCTCTTATCAAATTAGGGAAATTTTCCCTCATTATTTTTTCAAATAGGTTTTCTATCCCTTGTTCTTCTTCTTCTCCTTCTGGTATTCCTATTATTTGGATATTGTCTTGCATTTCTCTTAACCCCTCCTCGTTCTTTCTAAGCCTCTTTTGCTTTTCTTGCTCTGTCTGGGAGATTCTTTCTACTCTGTCTTCCAACTCACTGATGCAATCTTCTGCCTCTTTGATCCTACCTTTCATACCTTCTACTGTGTTCTTCAGTTGAGAAATTGTATTTTTCATTTCCCCTTGACCTTTGCTTATGGTTTCTATTTCCTTTTTCATGTTGATATAGTTTGCGGTGAGTTCATTTTAGCTCCCCTGTAGTTTCTGGTAGCTTGTTCTAAGCTCTTTGAATTTCCTGATAACCAGTGCTTTGAATTCAATATCTGATAGTTGACTTGCCTCTATTTCGTCTAACCTTCTTTCTGCGGCTTCCTCCTTTCCTTTCATTTGGGGGTTGTTTTTTTGTCTTCCCATTATTTGTGAGCCTCTTCCTGTTAGCCTCAGCCTCTTAAATTGATCTGCTCTGACTCCTTGGGTTTATGGTGTGAACTTACACGGTGGAATGCCTGTGGAATTCAGTGGTGCAGACTCCTTCGGTTATCCTGGTGTTCTCTGTTTCCACCTACTCCTTTTTTTCTTTTTCTTTTGTGATCAGTTGGAGGGGGAGGCAAAGTGGTTTATGATAACAGGAGAGTATTCTCTGATATTTACAGCAACAGCCAGTAGAGAAGAGATAGGTGGTCCCCTGGCTATGTACAGAGATAACCGTGATCTTCAACCCCACTAGCCTCTTTTCGAATAAATGGAAGGAAGATAAGGCTCTTGTTGGGGAGGGAAGGTTTGTGGTTTGGATCTAGAAAGGAGTGAGGTTGAGGGAGGTCAGATTCTGAGGTAAGGTGAGAATAAAGGATAGTAAATAGGTGTAGTGTGAGAGAGAATAGAGTTGATCACTACAGAATTATAGTTCAGGCAACAATGTAGTGGGCTAAGAACTGGGGATGGTGTTGTGTAGTATTTACAATAGTGTGTAATAGCTATTATTTACAATAATATTAGAGCAACAATCATGACAGAATCTATGATATACCAAGATTAGAGAGTATTGAACCTTCAATAGTGTGCTAGCTGGGCAAGAGGAAGTAAAGGACAGTAAATTAGCAATACAGTATGATTGAGGGGACAGGGAAACCTGTCAAGTGATACAATATATCCAGCCAAGGAAAAGAAGACTATACAGAAAGAGGGGGAATACAGAGGTACCATTAAAATAAAAGATGTAAGAATAATGACAAAATAATGAAAAAAATACAAATATGCAGTAACTTGTAGTTTTTCTGTTATAGCAAAGTGAATTTTGTCTTTCTGTTTCTACTGTTGGGATGCCTCCTTTTTGAGTCCAATTCTGGTCTTTTCCCCTTTCCAAGTCTTTTGTCTCACTTGGCGTGGAGAGGGCCAAAAAGAAAGAAAAAGAGAAAAAAAGAAAACAAAAGTGCAGCAGATGGGAGGAAAAAGTGGTAGGTTTGGAAAGAAAGGAAGAAGAAATAAAACAAGAAAGCAGAAGAGAGAGGGTAAAAGTATTGAAAGATAAAAGCATAATGAAGTTAAAGAAATAAAAGATTATTTAAAAACAAAAACCAAAAACCAAAAAACAACAACAACAACAACAAAAAAAACACCTCTTGTTGGTTTCCAGCTGGTCAAACCATTTCTTCTGGTCACATTAGCTGCGGCAGCCTGAGGGGCTGTTAGTGTGGCCTTCCTTCCTTCTTGGTGAACTCAGCTGGTCTCACCAGTGCCCTCCCAAGATCCTGACTGGCGCCTCTCTCCAGCTCCCCACTGAGAGCAGATTTTCCCCAGGATTCACAGTCCTGGCCTGGAGGCGTGTGGGCGCGTGCTCCCGGCCAGGCTTCCCTGGTCTCACAGGCTTGGGCGCGGACCTTTCCCAGTGCTATGGCAGAATGCACAGGGCGACTCTCAATTCTCCCAAACCAGCAACCACAGCCTGACTCCAGGCGTTTTTCAGTCTGCGCCAGCTGGGTAGGGAGGGAGCTGATGCCTGGCTCTCTTCCAGGGGCCTTGCTGGGAGCCAGTGGCTCCCAGAGTCTGTGGCAGACCCAGCTCAGACCCTGTGCTATAGGGAATGCACGGGCGACTCACAGTTCTCCCAAGCTGGCAACCACAGCCTGACTCCACAGGTTATCAGAGCTCTCTGGTTTGCTTCCTAATGCCCACTCCTCTCTCTGTCACTATAGGCAACCCAATCTCTCCTGGTGTTTTTCAATCTGCGCCTGGCCGGGTAGAGAGGGTGCTGATGACTGGCTCTCTCTCAGGGTCATTGTTGCTCGCCCTCCGCTCCCAGAGACCAAGGTAGCCGAGCCGGGGCCCTGGCGTGGCCTGGTGGAGGGACTGCGGCCTTTGCACATGTTCCCTCATACCTTGTTGACCTGTGGTCATCTCCTCTCCTCAACCTCTGGTCATTCAGTGTCCGCTACACTTTCTGGAGCCCTACCTTCCTATATGCTGGGTCCCTGTTGGCTATCTGCTGTTCTCCTCCACAGATCAGCCCGTTTTTTCTCCAGTGCATGGGGGGAAGTGAAATCTTTTGTCCTACTCCTCTGCCATCTTAAAACACTCAACCACAAGTTTTGAGGGAAGGAGCAAAAGCTGGAAGGTTCAGGAGTACGTGTTCAACTAGGCAGTTGGTCACTAAGTGTGGGGCAGGTCTTGGCTGCAGGTGTGAAAGTAGAAGCTAAGCACAGAGAGTTCACAGAGAGTTTAGGTAAGTGTCCAAGTTTGTACAGGAGCTGGGATTCAGCCAGGAAGGTGGTTTCTGAAGCTCATCGTCATAGTCTTGACTGGCTCAGGGAAAAGAAACAGCCTTTATTTTTCAAGCCCATCTCTCTCCCCCTTTCTCCAGACCCCTCTACCCATGTAAGAGTAACTTATTGTCTACCAACAGTATCTCAACATCAGTATCATGTGCCATTATGACTATGGTCCATTCACATATGTCCTAGTTGCTCATGCATTTTGGGAGACAGAGGCTTGAATCACAGCCACCCTGAGGCCTTTTTATTGCAATCTCTTCACTGGATTGTGTGAATGAGTAAAATTGAATCTAATTTTTCCCTTATGATCCAGTAACATTTACATCTTTTGATACAAAGCATTCCACTAAGGGGCAGGAAAATATTTCCTATTTAAAGCCAGGCTTTCCTTCAAGGAAAAGCATTTTCAAAACCTGACCAGACAACTTGAAAGGAGCTTACGTGACCCCCTTCAGAGGCGCTCCTGGCCAGGTGCAAGCCTGGTCCTGAAAGCCAGCTGCCACTGGTCCTCAGGAGGCCCTCCCCTCCCTACCAAGTGCACTTGCTCCAGCACTGTCCCCCAAGGCTGTGCACACTTGCAGGTGTCGTCAGTCAGCATCCAGGAAAACAGGATTCTGGGAGACAAAGGCGCTGGAAGTATAACCTGTCACTTTCCTATCTTTGGTTTGATTCCTTTTCTTCTGCGTTACTCCCTCCTTTTGTTCTTTGTGGTTTGCAATGCTATTCTCTTTCTCTTGCAAGTGTCCCAGTTGACAAATCACAAAATGCATGTTGGCATTGATTCAGACACCATCAGCCCCCTATAGTGAGCAGGGTTTCATTCATGAGCAGTCATAAAGGGCCTCCTGCTCAGTTTCATTGTGAACCAGAATCAGAGAGGGAGAAGCATGAAGAACCTCAGGGAGAACACCTACCTAAAGAAAGGTGTCCATAAACCATCCACCTCTGAACTCCCAGGGTAGCTCCTGGTTGCATCCCTGGTTCTCACTCCAGGCTGACAGAATCACCAGAAGGGGAGGATCAGAATCTCCAATGTGAAAAGCAAGCTGAGTGGTTCTGATACACACAGAAGGAGGACTAGTATCCAGGATATGCTGAAGGAGAAGTAAGAGAGAGGCTGGCCCTCCTAAGATTCTCCTGTCTCCAGGAGCTATCAAGAGAAAAGGATGGGAATTCCAGGAGGGAAGAAGAAAAAGCAAATGAGGAGATACCTGTTCTTCCCTCTGAGTCATGCACCACCCCTTCCCAAATCTATGGTCATGTACTCTAAGGATGTATAAAGTGTGTGCATTTTTACACTTCTGTCATGGGTAGCAAAGAATGCATTTTTAATTTCAGAGCATAAGAAGTTTAGATCTAAATCTTCGGGCCCAACTAATTATCTCAAGTGTTTCATGGAATGAGGTACAGTGTAAGCAAACACTGAGATTTAATCTGGCTCAATTCTCTCCCATTTAACAGATTAGGATGCTGAGCAAGCTTCTGTCACTTGCTCAGTCACCAACCCAGCTTGTAGTGGAACCAGGCCTAGACCCAGGCCCATATCTTCAGAGCTTTACCTGAGGTTCCAAACCCAAATCAACTCTATAGGGAGCTGGCACTCTGATTCCTGCAGTGCTCAGAGAGTGTTGCATACAGCTGGGCTTCCTCAGAGCCAAGTGGCTGGCACATCCAGCTCCTGGGGGGGACTCAGTGAGGGGACTTCATGAAATGTGTCATAGCTGTGGTCATGAATATGATGCATGTGAAATTTGTTTATCATTATTTATATATAATTTATTTTACATATATGTAATATTTATATGTACATATAAATATAGAGATATAAATGTAGATAGAGCACTATTTATTGAATCTATCACTTCACATTATCTCAAGCGCTTTCCCTACTCTTTCTCAACCTCCACCTAAGCCCTGCAAACTTTGTCATTTCCATTTTATACAGGAGGGAGCTGAGGCTCAGAAATTAAGCAACAAGGTCAAGATCACACATTAATGCGTAGGGAAGCTGCAAATGCAAGCTGGGTTTCTCTTATTCCAAGCCTGTGTTAGTTCATACATGCTGCTGGCCCTAAATCCAAATTCACTGAAGACTGAACACAGCACTGCCCAGTGCAAATGTATCCATTCCATGAGAGACATGCATAACTATGGTACTTGTTAGAACCAATCTTCACAGTTTCTCCTCACCTGAAAATGCAAATGAAGTAAGTTTCTTATTGGATATAAAGACAGAACAAAGGAAATCCAACACTCTTGAAGGGATAATCTTCTCAGGTTGACAGCCTGGTGCAACAGCAGCCCCTGTTGTGGAAATGCCCGTCCACCCAGCCTGTGGGAGAGCTTGTGCCTGCCTGCTGGGCACCCATTCTGGACATCACTGGAGTCACCCCACTAACTTGCATCCTGACTCCTGTTCCTTTGTGACCACATTTTCCCTGTTGTGATTCAGTTTCATTGCCCAGTTACATCTTAAACTTGTTGCAAATTATGGCTTATTTAGCATTGGACGCAGCTTAGGTTATTCTTTTTCAGTGGAACCTCTTGCACAGCTCTGGACCACAGCAAGAGAGCACTGCCTTTGGGAAATGGTAAGCTATTAAAATCTCAGTCACAGAAAACACATTCAAGTAAATCTTGACGATTTGGACTTTGGCATTTTCATGGAGATTGCATTAAATGTGTACATTGCTTTAGGTAATATAACCATTTTAACTATGCTGACTTTTATAATCCAGAATATCTTCCTATTTCTGAACACAGAATATTTGCCTATTTCTTTGTGTCTTTTTCAATTTCTTGCAATAATTATGTCTGGGAGTTGTTAGTGTATGGGTCCTATACTGCCTTCAGTAAATTTATTCCTAGGTATTGTTGCACTTGCAAATGGAATTGTTTTCTTCATTTCTTTTTCTGATATTTTGTTAGTATATAGGGACACAATGAACTTTTGTACATTGATTTGTATCTTGAAAGTTTACTATTTTTTGTTCATTGTTTCTAATCATTTTGGGGGGGAGTCTTTTGGGTTTTCTATATATATAATCATTTCATTTGCAAAGAGTGATGATTTTACTTCTTCAATTCCCAATTTAGATGCCTGTTATTTTTTTGTCTTCCTTGGTTTCTCTGGCCAGGGTTTTTAGTACTATGTTGAATAACAGTGGTAAGAATAGGCATCCTTGTCTCTCTAATCTTAGAGGAAAAGCTTTGGATTTTTTACCACTGAGTTTGATATTAGTTAAGGGTTTGTCATATATGGCCTTTATTATGTTGAAGCACTTTCCTTCTATACTCTTTATATTGAGTGTTTTAATCATAAATGGTTGTTGCATCTTGTCAAATGCTTTTTCTGTATCTATGGATATGATCATATGGTTCTATGTTTTATTTTGTTAATATGATGTCCCACATTGATTGATTTGCCTAGAATGAACCCCACTTGATTGTGTTGTATTACTTTTCAGCACATTGTATTTAATTTACTAGTATTCTGTTTAGGAATTTTGTGTTTATGTCCATCAGAGATCTTGGCCTGAAAATTTCCTTTCCCGTATTTTCCTTGCCAGGTTTTGGTGTCAGGGTAATGTTGGTCTCATAAAGTGAGTTAGGAAGTATTCTTTTTTCTTCATTTTTTAGGGGAAAGAGTTTGAGAAGAACAGGTATTAAATCTTCTTTGACTATTTGGTAGACTTCACTAGTGAAGCCATCTGGTTCTAGACTTGTGTTTTGGTGGAGGTTTTTGATAACAGTTTCCATTTCCTTGTTGATCAGTCTAGTAGATTTTTCAGTTCTTCATGGTTCAGGCTAGGTAGATTATATACTTTTAGTTAATAACTTGTCCATTTCTTCCAGGCCATCAAATTTGATGGAATATAGCCTTTCATACTATTTTTATATAATCCTTTATATTTCTGTGGTGTCCATTTTAACTTCTTTTGTATTTCTAATTTTGTGGGAGTCTTTTCTCTTGTTTCTTAGTGAGTCTACCAGAGGTTTGTCAATTTGAGTAATATTTTCACAGAATTGTCTCTTTGTTGAATTAATTTTTAATGTCTTTTTGTTTTTTATTTCATTTAATTCTGCTCTCATTTTTATTATTTCCTTCCATTTACTGACATTGGGCTTCATTTGCATTTTTATTCTACTTCTTTAAGGTGAAATGGTAGATTGCTTATTTAAGATTTGACTTGTTTCTCCCTAGCTGGTGTGGCTCAGTAGCTTGAGTGTCAGACAGTGAAGCAAAGGGTTGCCAGTATGATTCCCAGTCAGGGAATATGCCTGGGTTTCAGGCCAGGTCCACAGTAGGGGGCCCACAAGAGGCAACCACACATGGATGTTTCTCTTCCTCTCTTTTTCCTTCCCTTCCTCTTCTATAAAAATAAATAAATATATATTTTAAATTATTAAAAAAACTTGACTTGTACTTCCAGCCAAGATGGAGGCATAGGTAGACACACTGTGCCTTTTTGCACAATCAAAATAAGGACAACAACAATTTAGAAACAAAATAACAATCAGAACTGACAGAAAACTGAGCTGTATGGAAGTCAGAGAGCCAAGGAGCTGAAATAGACACATTCATCCAGAAAGGTAGGCGGGGTGGAGTCAGGCAGCCCAGCAGAGAGGGGTCGCAGCACAGGAAGTGGTGACAACGGGTGCTCAAGGCACCCCAGGCACTCAAGACACAGCAGGAGGACACTGGGTGCATAGGCGGCGGATGGCAGAACTTGGGCGCAGGTGGCAACCGGCAGACCCAGACAGGTGGCATTTGAGAAGCAAGGCACTGCCCACGAGGCACCGCCCACCAAAAAGCTGGATGACCAGGTGGCAGTCCCACATTCGCACACATAAAACTGGGGAGTGAGACAGACCATGCAACTCAGGGTCCCAGTGCTGGGAAATAAAGTCCAAAACACTGATTGAAAATACCTGTGAGGGTTGAGGCACAGGGAGAGATTCCCAGCATCAGGAGAGTTCGTTGGAGAGACCCACAGGGTCCTAGAAGGCACACAAGCCCACCCACCCAGGAACCAGCACCAGAAGGGCCCAATTTGCTTATGGGAAGTGGCAGAAAGGACTGAGGTCAGACAGAGAGCGGAGTAAATGCTACTGTTCCTTCTCTGACCCCGCCCCCACATACCGCATCACAACCCAGCCACAGGGTTGGCCTGCCCTGGTGAACACCTAAAGCTCCACCCCTTACTATGTAACAGGAGAGACAAGAAAAAAACAAATGGCTGAAAAGGAGGAACAGATCAAAGCTCCAGAAATAACACAATTAAGTGACCAAGATATATTTAACCTATCAGATGCACAATTCAAAGCACTGGTGACCAGGATGCTCACAGAATTGGTTGAATTTCGTCTCAAACTAGATGAAAAAATGAAGGCTACACTAAGTTAAATAAAGGGAAATGCACAGGAAACCAATAGAGATGGGAAGGAAACTGGGACTCAAATCAATGGAGTGGACCAGAAGGAAGAAAGAAACAACCAAACAGAAAAGAATAAAGAAACGAGAATTCAAAGAAATGAGGAGAGGCTTAGGAACCTCCAGGACATCGTTAAACGTTCCAACATCCAAATTATAGGGGTTCCAGAAGGAGAAGAGGAAGAGCAACAAGTGGAAAACTTATTTGAACAAATAATAAAGAAGAACTTCCCCAATCTGACAAAGGAAATAGACTTCTAGGAAGTCCAGGAAGCCCAGAGAGTCCCAAAAGAAGTTGGATCCAAAGAGGAACACACCAAGGCACATCATAATTACATTAGCCAAGATAAAAATGAAGGAGAGAATCCTAAAATCAGCAAGATAAGGAGACAACTACCTACAATGGAGTTTCCATCAGACTGTCAGCTGATTTCTCAAAGGAAACATTGCAGGCAAGAAGGGGCTGGAAAGAAGTATTCCAAGTCATGAAATGGAAGGACCTACAGCCAAGATTGCTCTATCCAGCAAAGCTTTCATTTAGAATGGAAGGACAGATAAAGTGCTTCTCAGATAAGATCAAGTTAAAAGAGTTTATTATCACCAAGCCCTATTTTATGAAATGTTAAAGGAACTTATCTAAGAAAAAGAAGGTAAAAACCATGTACAGTAAAATGTCAGCAAACTCACAAGTATTAGCAACCACACCTAAAACAAAAACAAAGTAAGGAAACAACTAGTACAGGAACAGAACCATAGAAATGGAGATCACATGGAGGGTTAGCAACAGGGGAATGGGAGGAGGAGAAGGCGGGAAAAGGTAGAATAAGAGAGAATAAGTAGCATAGACAGTAGGTAGAAAATGGACAGGGGGAGGGCGGGAATAGTATGGGAAATGTAGAAGCTAAAGAACTTAAGACACATGGACATGAACTAAAGGGGGAGAATGTGGGTGGAAGAGGGTGTGCAGGGTGGAAGGGAATGAAGGGGGGAATGGGACAACTGTAATAGCATAATCAAAAAAATATTTTAAAAAACTTGACTTGTTACTTGTGGTAGGCTTGTAATAATACTATAAACTTCCCTCTTAGTACTGTTTTTGCTGCATCCCCCCAAATTGTGATATGCCATTCTCACTTGTCTCTATGTATCTTTTGATCTCTTATTTCTTTTTTGACTTAGTAGTTGCTCCGTAGCCTGTTGTTTAATCTCCACATATTTGTGATTTCTCCAGCTTTCTTTTCACAGTTGATTTCCTGTTTTAAACCATCGTGGTTGGAGAATATGCTTGGTACAACTTCAGTCATTTAAAGTTTATTGAGACTAATTTTGCCCCAACATGGTCTGTCCTTTATTGTTTAAGATTTTATTTATTTTATTTTTTAGAGAGGGACAGAGAGAGAAAGAGAGGAAGAGAAACATCAATGTGTGGTTGCCTCTCATGCACCCCCTGCTGGGGACCTGGCCTGCAACCCAGGCGTGTGCCCTGACTGACAGTTGATCTGGTGACTCTTTGATTCACAGGCTGGCACTCAAGCACTGAGCCACACTAGACAGGGCTGGTCTGTCTTTGAGAGTGTTCCTTGTGCACTAGAGAAGAATATATGTTCTTGTGTTCTGGAGTGAAAAACTCTGTAACTATCAACTAATTTTATCTAATAAGTCATTTAAAACCAGTGTTTCCTCATTGCTTTTCTGTTTGGATGATCTATCCATTGCTATCAGTGGAGTATTAAGTTCCTATCATTGTATTTTTGTCAGTTTCTCCCTTTAATTCTGTTAATAATTGTTTTATATATTTTGGTGCTCCCAGTTTGAGCGCATATATATTTTTGAGAGTATATATATTAAATGTTGTCTTCTTGTTGTATTGTCCCCTCTATCATTATAAAGTGTCCAACTTAGTCTCTTGTTGCTTCTTTTATTTTGTAAACTTTTATCTGATATAAGTACAACTATACCAGATTTTCTCTGGGTACTCTATTTGCATAAAGTATCATCTTCCACCCCTTCACTTTGAGTCCATGTTTGTCTTTGTAACTGAGATGTGTCTCCTAAAAGCAAAATATATTTGGGTCTTGTTTTACACTTCATCCCATTCTTCTGTGCCTTTTAACTTATTAATTCAGTTCATTTACATTTAGGGTGATTATTGATATATGAGGATATATTATAGACATTTTATCTTTTGTTTTCTGGTTACTCCGTGTCTTCATTTTTTCTTTCCCCTTTTAATTCTGTCTGCTATTTTAGTTTGATGGTATCCTATGATTATTTTCTCTGCTCCCTCTTTGTTATGGTATATGTCTTGGTTCTAGAGGTTATGTTTTGTTGTTATAATTAGGTTCATGTAAAAAAGTTTTATATGTACAAAAATCCTTTTTCTTCTGGTTGAAGTTTATCTCCATACACCTGTCCAAGTTCAATCCTTCTCTCCACTTTTATGTTTTTTTCTTGTTGCAAATTATCTCTTTTTATGCTATGGTTTCATTTTCAAATTTCAGTAGCTATCATCTTTTTAAAAAGGTTTATACCTCCTTTAACCTTTAAGTTGTATTAGTTATTGGTTTGATACCCTATTTTGAACAAGAATGCAATTTCCTGCTTCTGTCTGTCATCTTACAGTTTTGTTGTTGTTCATTTTTTAAATATACTTTCTTGATTATGCTATTATAGTTGTCCCATTCCTCCCCCCTTTATTACCCTCTTCCCTGCACACCCCCTCCCGCCCACATTCCCCCTCTTTAGTTCATGTCCATGGGTCATACATATAAGTTCTTTGGCTTCTACATTTCCTATACTATTCTTAACCTCCCCCTGTCTATTTTCTGCCTACCATTTATGCTACTTATTCTCTGTACCTTTTCCCCTTTTGTCTCCCTCCCTCTTTCCTGTTGATAACCCTCCATGTAATCTCCATTTCTGTGGTTCTGTTCCTGTTCTAGTTGTTTGCTTTATTTGCTTTTGCTTTTGCTTTTGTTTTAGGTGTGGTTGTTAATAATTGTGTTTGCTGTCATTTTACTGTACATGTTTTTAATCTTCTTTTTCTTAGATAAGTCCCTTTAACATTTCTTACAATAAGGGCTTGGTGATGATGAACTCCTTGACCTTGACCTTGTCTGAGAAGCACTTTATCTGCCCTTCCATTCTAAATGAAAGCTTTGCTGGATAGAGCAATCTTGGCTGTAGGTCCTTCCATTTCATGACTTGGAATACTTCTTTGCAGCCCCTTCTTGCCTGTAAGGTCCCTTTTGAGAAATCTGCTGACAGTCTGATGGGTACTCCTTTGTAGGTGACTGTCCCCTTATCTCTTGCTGCTTCTAGGATTCTCTCCTTCATTTTGATCTTGGCTAATGTAATTATGATGTGCCTTGGTGTGTTCCTTCTTGGGTCCAACTTCTTTGGGACTCTCCGAGCTTCCTGGATTTCCTGGAAGTCTATTTCCTTTGCCAGATTGGGGAAGTTCTCCTTCATCATTTGTTCAAATAAGTTTTCAATTTCTTGTTCTTTCTCTTCCCCTTCTGGTACCCCTATAATTCTGACGTTGGAACATTTAAAGATGTCCTGGAGGTTCCTAAGTCTCTCCTCATTTCTTTGAACTCTTGTTTCTTCATTCCTTTCTGGTTGAATGTTCCTTTCTTCCTTCTGGTCTACACCATTGATTAGAGTCTCAGTTTCCTTCCCATCACTATTGGTTCCCTGTACAGTTTTCTTTATTTCATTTAGCATTGCCTTCATTTTTTCATCTAGTTTGCCACCAAATTCAACCAATTTTGTGAGCATCCTGATTACCAGTGTTTTAAACTGTGCACCTGATAGGTTGGGTATCTCTTCATCACTTAGTTGCATTTTTTCTGGAGCTTTGATTTGTTCTTTTATTTGGATCATTTCTTTTTTTTTTTCTTGGCGCACCTGCTACATATACGAGGCAGAGCCTTAGGCCACATTGCTGCTTTGTGATGCTGTATATGGGGAAGGGGTCGAGAGGGAACAATGGCACTTACTCCACTCTGTGCCAGTTTTCAGTCACTTCCCCCACTACCCACAAGCAGAGTGGGCCCTTCTGAGGCTGATTCCATGTGGGTTGGCTTGTTTATGTTCTAGGACCCTGTGGGTCTCTCTAATGAACTCTCCTGTGAGACTGGAAGTTTCTCCTGCTGCCTCCTCAACTGCCCAGGAGTTTTCAGTCAGTGGTTTGAGGCTTTATTTTCCCACTGCAACCCCAGGTTGTGAGGTCTGCCCCAACCCCAGCTGTTCCTCCTGGTTTATCTGTGCATGAATGTGGAACCACCTACTCCACCAGCCACCACCTTGCTGGTCTTCCAGCTGCTGTCTTGCCCACCCCAGTCCTCCACATCTGATTTGCCAGGAGTCCTCTTTGCCCAGCTGCCCATCTCAGCCCTTCCTACTCATCCGGATGGGTATTTCTTCTTTAACTCCTTGGTTGTTGACTTCCATACAGTTCAATTTTCTGGCAATTCTGGTTGTTTTTGTTTTAAAATTGTTGTCCTTCTTTTGGTTGTGTGAGGAGGCACAGTGTGTCTACCTACACCTCCATTTTGGCCGGCAGTCCTGGGTTTGTTTTTTTTCTGGGGGGGAGGTCTTTTTGTTTCAGGGAGAAGAGCGCCTTTCAACATTTCTTATAATACAGATCATGTGGTAGTAAATTCCCCCAGCTTCTGTTTTGGAAAAGCCTTTATTTCTTCTTTATAATAACTTGCCTGGATATATTATTTTTTGCCTGGTGACTTGTCTCTCTCTCTCTCTCTCTCTCTCTCTCTCTCTATATATATATATATATATATATATATATATATATATCCTCACCTGAGGATATTTTCTATTATTGATTTGAGAGAGAGATGAAGGGAGACAGAGAGAGAAAGAAAAGGAAACATCAATGTGAGAGAGAAACATTGATTGGTTGCCTCCCATATGCACCCCAAGGACTGAACCCACAACCCAGGTATGTGCCCTGACTTGAAATTGAACCTGCAACCTTTTGTGTATGAGGTGACACTCTAACCAACTTAGCCACCCAACCAGGACTTTTTCAATATTTTGAATATTGGATCCTACTCTCTCCTAGACCTTATAGGGTTTCTGCTGAAAAAATTTGCCAATAATCAAATGTTTTCCTTTATAGGTTTCAGTCCTTTTCTTCCAACCTGGCTGCCTTGAGAATTCTTTCTTTGTGATGAACTCTTGACAGCTTTAATATGATGTGCCTTGCAAAAGGCCTTTTTGCATTGAGATAGTTAGGTGTTTTGTTAGCTTTTTGGATTCAAGGGTCTAGCTCTTTTCATAGGTTTGGGGAGTTCTTGTCAATTGTCTGATTGACTAGACTCTCTTGTTCCCTTCTCCTTCTCTTCTTCTTCTGGAATTGCTATCATTCTTACATTGCTCTTTCTAACGAAGTCAGATAGGTCCTGTACACTTCTTTTATTTTGTTTCATTTCTTACTCTAAATTTGCTCCTTTCTTCCACCTGAGTCATTACTAGATTTCTATCTTTAGTATCATTAACTCTTTTTTCCATCTGTTCTGCTCTATTTTCTAAGCTCTCTAGAGAATTCATTCTTCGTCTCATTGATTGAGTTCTTCAACTCCAGATTTTTTTGGTTCTTTTTCATAGTTTCAGTCTCTTTGGTAAATACTTCTTTTGTTCATTGATTTTATTCCTGAGCTCACTGAACTGCCTTCCTGAATTTTTTTGAATCTTGTTAAGTTCCTTCCAGAACTGCAATCTTGAATTCTCTGTCATTTAAATCACAGTCTTTTGTATCTTTAAGTTTATTGCTGGAGATTTTTCATTTTCTTTCTGAACTACCTTTTTATCTTGGTTATTCGTGATACTTGATGGATTATTTCTCTGCCTGGGCATTTGAAAGAATGAAACCTTTTTTCTAAAGTACTTGCTGCTTTTGACTGTTTAGCCCACTGATAAGTAGAGGTCTTCCTTTGTTTTCCAGTAGGTGTTGCTATAACATGAGCTTTTGTTTTCTTTTACCTGCAATACTGGAACTTCAGGAGTCTCTGCAGAGATGTCACCTTGGCCATAGAAAACACCCCATATTATCTGAGGAAGTAGCCACTCTCTTTATGACCCAGTTACCTGACTGGAAATTGAACCTGCAACCTTTAGTTTATGGGATGATACTCTAACCAACTGAGCAACCCAACCAAGGCTCTTTCAATATTTTGAATATTGGATTCAACTCTCTCCCTGTGGTGGGATATGGTGGGCAATGAGGTTCCTGGTCAGTGTGTTTTTGTCACTTCTGTCTTGCACCAAAAGCCACCAGCCATGCAGCACTATCTGGGGTGTCACAGCAGCCACTATTAGCCTCCACCACAATGGGTAGGGGATGGATAGCAGGGAAGGCAGGTTCACGAGTTTGTGGCTCTGTTTTTTTGGTGGGTTCAGCTGTAATGAGCATAGATTTCTTAGGCTGGAATGTTGCTTTTGCCCCTTCACAACCTTCCGAGTGATGGTTGTAATGTCAGGCATATCTGGGACAGGGAGGGAGGGTAAAAGATGATGAATTCCAGTGTATGTGATTTGTTTTCCTGGTGATGGTCTCTGGCTCCCTACCACCACCCTTTTCCCCACTTGTCTGCCCCTGACTGCTATCACATCCACTGAGCACCTGCCTCCCACTCCCTCCTCTGTCTATGCCCCTGGCCTGCCTCCCCTGCCACTCCAATATGCCCACTTTCAGATTGATTACTATGTGGGTCTCTCAGACATAGAGACCTGTTTGCTGGGCGGGGGGGGGGGGTCTGTTTGCTGAGCCTGGCATCCCTTGTTGAATTATAGCTGCCCAACATGTTGTAAGTTAAAAGAGAGCAACCTGGAGGCCTTCTCATATCACCATGCTGCTGATGTCACTGCCATCTATCTGCATTTTAAAACATTTTTTTCATATTTATTTTTCAATTACAGTTGACATACCATATTATATTAGTTTCAGATGTACACCCCAGTGATTAAACTTTGTGTAACTTATTAAGTAATCATCCCAGTATACCTTGTAACCATCAGACACCAAACATATCAATTAGAATATTATTGACTATAGTTTTACATGCTGTACTTTACATCCCCATGATTATTCTGTAACAACTAATGTGTACTTCTTAACCACTTCACCTTTTTCACCTAGGGCCCCAACCAATCTTCCATCTTTCAGCCATCAAAATAGTCACTGTGAGTGACTATTTATGAGTCTGTTTCTGTTTTGCTTCTTCACTTATTTTTTTAATTCAATTGTGGATAGAGATGTATTTATTGCCATTTTATTGTTCATATATTTAATTTTTATTTCTTCTTCTTCTTAAGGAAGACACTAACACTTCATCCAATACTGATTTGATGGTGATGATCTCCACTGCTTTTTCTTGTCTGGGAGGCAATTTATTTGTCCTTTGATTCTAAATGATAGCCTTGCTGGGTAAAATAATCTTGGTTGTAGTTCCATGCTTTTCATCACTTGGTATATTTCTTGCCATTCCCTTCTAGCCTGCAAAGTTGCTATTGATAAATCAATGACAGTCTGTCTGATGGCAATTCCCTTGTAGGTAACTAACTGCTTTTCTCCTGCTGCTTTTAAGACTCTCTCTTTATCTTTAACCTTTGACATTTTAGTTAAGATGTGTCTTGGGGAGTCTGAGGAAGATGGTGACAGGATAGGAGGGAGCAGATTCCACTCCCCCCTATACATTAGGAGAAAAGCCTACCGGGTCTATGGAGGAACAGAGCAAACAGCCAACAGTACCACAGCATATATGAAAATAAGAGACCAAAAATTGTAGCAACACTGAAAAACCAGACAGTAAGGAGAGTGCTTCAGGACAATAAGGTCCCAGAAACCAGCTTGGGGACCAGGGCATCTGTGGCCACAGGTCTTCTTTCCCAAGGACTCTGTTTGCCGCAGAGTCCTTGGGAAAGAGCCAGGTCGACTGCTCCCTCCCTCCCTGGCCAAACAAGGTTTAAGCAGCACCAGGAGAGACCTGGTTGCTTGAAGTCGCAGAGAGGGGAATATGGACAAAGAGGCAAACACACAGGGGCTGTGATCACCTGTAGAGTCTGTAGTCGCTGGCTTGGGAGAGTTGAGAATAGCACAGGCACTAACCCCAATAGTCACCAGTCTGGCTGGGGAATTGGGCTGTATGGAGCAGCAGACTTGAGTAAGAGAAATTTCTCAAAAAGAAAAACTGTTTGGAGAATTCTCCTGAAACAGCCACTCGGCCTACTCCCTACCCAGCTGGGCAGCGATCCCGAGGCTGTGTGGAAGGTTGCGTGAAAGGCCCTGCATACCCCCATAACACTGGGAAGGGTTTGTGCCTGGACCCGCGGGACTGAGGCAGCCTGGCCAAAGCATGCACCCAACCCCAATCCACAGCAGTAACCCCAGAGAAAGAGCACTCTGGGGAAGACCTAAATCCCACACCAAAGGCACTGGGAAGAGGTGCCAGACTAGCTCTAGGGAGAGTGCAAGCAAGACTGGCTGAGTGCAGATCAGGAAGGGAGAAAAGCCATACCAATCACCCCTCAACCTGCTGCAGCCAGTAAGACCAGAAAAACCAGTGTGGCCAGTTTGAAACAAACAAGAGGTTTTTTTGCATTTTGTTTGTTTGTTTGTTTTAAGTAATTTTTATTTTTTAATTTGTATTATTGTTTTATCTTTCAATACTTTTTCCTCTCTTCCCTCCTTTCTTGTTTTATTCCTTCTTCCTTTCTTTCCAATTTTATCTCTTCTTTATCCCTTCTGTTGTTTTTTTAAATACTGACAAATGAGACAAAAAAACCCTAAAACTATGAAAAGACCAGAGTTGGACCCAAAGACAGGGCATCCCAAGAGTTGAGACAGTGAGACAAATTTCACTTTGCTATTACAGAGAACCTGCAAGTTATTGCATATTTTTATTATTTTTTCCATTATTCTTACATCTTTTATTTTAATAGATTTTTCTATTCCTCTTCCTTCTGTATAGTCTTCTTTGCTTGGATGGTTATACTGTATCATTTGACAAATTTTTCCTGTTCTCTCTTCCACCGTGTATTGATAATTTACTGTTCTTTATGTAACTCGTGTTCCTTTTGCAAACTATTCAAGGTCCTACACTCCCTATTCTTGTTATCCAGATCACATAGATTCTGTCATATGATTGTTGCTCTAATATTATGGTAAATAATAGCTGTTCCATACAATTGTAAATACTACACAACACCCCTCCTGCATCTTAGTCCACTTCATAGTTCCCTGAACTCTATTTCTGTAGTAGTTAACTCTATTCCCTTACACACTACACCTATTTACTATCCTTTACTCTCACCTTACCTCAGAATCTGACCTCCCACAACCTTACTGCTTTCTAGACCCAATTCACAATCCTTCCCTCCCCAACAAGCCTCCTATCTTCTTTCCATCCTTTCTAAAAAGTGGTTAGTTGGGTGGAAGATCACGGTTAACACTATACATAGCCAAAGGATCTCCTGTCTCTTCTCTACCACCTGCTACTGTAAGTATTATAGAATACTCGCCTGCTGTCTTAAACCATTTTGCCTTGTCCTCCAACTGATCACAAAAAAGAGTAGGTGGAAGCGGTGAACACCATAATACCCACTGGAAGAGGAAACCAAACAGCAAAGAAACCACCAACAAATAATGACAGAAGAAGGTGAAGAAGGGAGTGGAAATCACACAAACTTCAATTCAGGCCTATCTGGACATACAACTAAATAGTGAAGAAAATACCCAGGGCAAACAACTGAACAAGAGCAGGAGAGAATTCTCAAAATCTTGTGCACATGGAAGAATCAGCTTCAACACAACCTGCCCTAACCATCACAACAACATACAAGAGGTGGGGAACAGAGTGACCCTCAGTTAACAAGCTGGTTGGAAGGACCCACCAAAGAAAGACCCAACAACAATCAAAACCCAAAGACAAACACAGAGCCAACATAAATTGGGCTCACAGCTGTTCCATACAATTGTAAATACTTCGGCTCACAGCCCAAGACCAGTGAGCTCAGGAGATCATGGAGACTGCACCACTGAATCTCACAGGTCTTCTACCATAGAAGCTCACACCAGAAACCCAGGGAGTCAAAACAGATCAATTTAAGAAGCTGAGGCTAACAAGAAGAGTCTCACAAACAATGGGAAGACAAAGAAACAATCTCCAAATGAAAGGAAAGGAGGAAGACTCAGAAAGAATGCTAAATGAAATAGAGGCAACTCAACTATAAGATATTGAGTTCAAAGCAACGGTTATCAGGAAGCTTAATAAGCTCACAGAGAAATCCTAAAAACTACATGGAAACTACAATGAACTCACTGCAAACTATATCAACATAAAAGACATAGAAACAACAAGGGTGAAGAGGAAATGAAGAATATAATTTCTGAACTGAAGAACACAGTAGAAGGAATCAAAAGCAGGATCGATGAAGTAGAAGATTGGATTAAAGAGTTGGATGACAAAGTAAAAAAAAAGAACACCCAGAAAGAGCAAGACAAAGAGGCTCAGAAAGAATAACGAGGGATTAAGAGAAATGCAAGACAATATTAAATGTAATAATATCCAACTAATAAGGATACCAGAAGGAGAAGAAGAAGAGCAAGGGATAGAAAACCTATTTGAAAAAGTAATGATGGAAAACTTCTCTAATTTCATGGGAGAAAAAGTTACACAAATCCAGGGAATACAAAGAATCCCAATCAAGAGGAACCCAAACAGGCCCATTTCAAGACACATTATAATTAAAATGACAAAATTCCAAAACAAAGAGAGAACCTTAAAGGCAGCAAGGGAGAAGCAGGAAGTAACATACAAAGGGAGCCCCGATGAGGTTAGCAGCTGACTTCTGAATGGAAATGCTCCAAGCCAGAATAGAATGGTGAGAAATATTCTGAGTAGTGAGAACCAGAGGCCTGAAACCAAGGCTGCTTTACTCAGCAAGGCTCTCAATCAAGATAGAAGGCCAAATAAAAAGCTTCCCAGACAAAACAAGTCTAGAATACACCTCCACCAAACCAGCTCTGCAAAAGATACTAAATGAACTGCTCTGAGGAAAGGAAAGGAGAGAGAGAAACAGAGAGGAACACAGATAATAAAATGGCAATGAATAAGTACCTATCAATAATAACATTAAACGTAAATGGATTAAATGCTCCAATCAAAAGACATAGAATAGCTGAATGGATAAAAAAGCACGACACACACATACACTGCCTACAAGACATCCACCTAAGGACAAAAGAGGTACACAGACTAAAGTGAAGGGCTGGAAACAAATTTTCCAAGCAAACAAACAGGAAAAAAAGCCAGGTAGCAATACTCATATCAGACAAAATAGACTTCAAAAAAAGGGCCATAAAGAGAGACCCAGAAGGTCACTTCATAATACTCAAGTGAAGAATAAACCAAGAAAACATTAAACATTGTAAATGTATATGCACCCAACAGGAACACCCAAATACACACAGAAAATCTTGGAGGACCTCAAGAAAGATATTGACAGCAACACAATTATAGTGGGGGATTTTAACACCCCACTGTCAGAAATGGACAGATTTTTCAAACAATATATCAACAAAGATATTGTGGCATTGAATGATGCCCTAGATGAAATGGACTTAACTGATATATATAGGGCCCTTCATCCCAAAGAAGCTAAATACACATTCTTTTCAAATGCACATGGGACTCTTTCAAAGATAGACCACATGATAGGACACAAAACAAGCTTCAACAAACTCAACAAAATTGAAATGATACCAAGCATTTTCTCTGACCACAAGAGACTGAAACTAGAAACCAACCCCAAGGGAAAAAAAACCAAAACACTCAAAATCATGGAGATTGAATAGCATGCTACTCAACAACAAATGGGTCAAGAATGAAATTGGGAAAGAAATCAAAAAGTTTCTGGAAACAAACAAAAATTAATTCACTACAGCCCTGGCTGGTGTAGCTCAGTGGATTGAGCGCAGGCCTGCGAACCACACGATCGCGGTTCGATTCCAAGTCAGGGCACATGCCTGGGTTGCAGGCTGGTTCCCTGCAGGCCAACTCCCAGCAGGGGATACACGAAAGGCAGCCATACATTGATGTTTCTCTCCCTCTCCTTCCTCTCTAAAGATAAATAAATAAATAAAATCTTTTAAAAAAAATTAACTCACTACAACCCAAAGCTTATGGGGCACAGTGAAAGCAGTCCTGAGAGGGAAGTTCATATCAATACAGGCTCACTTAAAAAAAAAAAACAGAAAACAAACAACCTAACCCTACACCTACAAGAACTCGAGGAACAACAATAAAGACAGCCCAGAGCAAGTAGAAGGAAGGAAATAACCAAGATCAGAGCAGAATTAAACAACATAGAGACTAAAAGCACAATTTTAAGGATCAATGAATCCAAGAGCTGGTTTTGTTTAAAGATAAACAAAATCAACAAGCCATTAAGTAGGCTCATCAAGAAAAGAAGAGAGAGGACACAAATAAACACAATCAGAAATGAAAGAGGAGAGATTAAAATTGATGCCACAGAAATACAAAGCATTGTAACGAATTACTATGAAGAACTGTATTCCAAGACATTTGAAAACCTAGGTAAAATGGACAGATTTCTAGGAAAATATAATCTTCTAAAACTCAATGAAGAAGAAGTAGAAAGCCTGAACAGACCAATGACAGCACATGAAATTGAAGAAGTAATCAAAAAAACTCCCGACGCATAAAAGCCCTGGACCAGATGGTTTCACAGGAGAATTCTACAAAGCATTTAAGGAAGAGCTAACCCCTATTCTTCACAGACTATTCCAGAAAATCCAAAATGATGGAAGACTCCCAAACTCTTTTTATGAGCCAGCATCATCCTAATTCCAAAACCAGATAAACACACAACAAAGAAAGAAAACTTCAGGCCAATATCGCTGATGAATATAGATGCTAAAATTCTCAACAAAATATTGGCAAACCACATCCAGCAACACATTAAAAAGATCATTCACCATGACCAAGTAGGATGCATCCCAGGGATGCAAGAATGGTTCAATATCCACAAATCAGAAAATGTAATATATCACATAAATAAAAGCAAAGACAAAAACCACATGATCATATCAATAGATGTGGAAAAAGCTTTTGATAAGATACAACACCCATTTATGATAAAACACTCAGCAAAGTGGGAATAGAGGGAGTATTCCTCAACATAATAAAGGCCATATATGAGAGACCTACAGCCAACATCATACTCAATGGGCAAAAACGAAAATATTTTCCACCAAGATCAGGAACAAGACAAGGTTGTCCACTTCCACCGCTGCTATTCAATATAGTACTGGAAGTTTCGGTCACAGAGATCAGACAAGAAAAGGAAATAAAAGACATCCAAATTGGAAAGGAAGAAACAAAACTGGCATTGTTTGCAGATGACATGATAGTGTATATGGAAAATCCTATAGACTCTACCAAAAAACTGCTCAACCTAATAAATGAATTTGGCAAAACAGCAGGATACAAAGTCAATATTCATAAATCAAAGGCATTTTTGTATACTAACAGTGAAACAGCAGAAGCAGAAATCAAGGAAAAAAATCCCATTCGATATAGCAACAAGAAAAACAAAATACCTAGGAATAAACCTAACCAAGGAGGTAAAAGACCTATATGCAGAAAACTACACAACACTGAAGAAAGAAATCAAGGAAGACACAAACAAATGGAAACATATACCATGTTCATGGATTGGAAGAATTAACATCATCAAAATGTCCATACTACCCAAAGCAATTTACAGATTCAATGCAATACCTATTAAAGTACCAGTGGCATATTTCTCAGACATAGAACAAACACTTCAAAAATGTATAGGGAGCCATAAACAATTCTGAATAGCTGCTGCAATTTTGAGAAAGAAGAGCAAAGTAAGAGGGATCACAATACCTGATACCAAACTGTATTACAATGCCACCATAATCAAAACAATCTGGTACTGGCATAAAAACAAGCACATGGACCGATGGAACAGAACAGAGAGCCCAGAATTAAACCTAAGTCTCTATGGTCAATTAATATTTGAGAAAGGGACAGCAACATAAAATGGGGTAAAAATAGCCTCTTCAAAAAATGGTTGGGAGAACTAAACAGCTACGTGCAAAAAAAAAAAAGTGAAGCTTGAGCACCAACTTACACCATACACAAAAATAAACTCAAGGTGGGTAAAAGATTTAAATATAAGCCGTGATGCCATTAAAGTCCTAAAGGAAAACATAGGCAGGAAAATCTCAGATATTTCACACAGTAACATTTTCACTGATATGTTCCCTAGAGCAAGGGACACAAAGGAAAAAATAAACAAATGGGAGCTCATCAAAATAAAAAGCTTCTTCATGGCTAAATAAAACAGTATTAAAATAAAAAGAGAACCAAGTGTATGGGAAACATGTTTGCCAATCATACCTCAGGCAAGGGTTTAATCTCCAAAATATATAAAGAACTTACACAACTCCACTCCAAGAAGACAAGCAACCCAATTAAAAAATGGTCAAAGGACTTGAACAGACACTTCTCTGAGGAGGACATACAGAGGATCCAGAGACACATGAAAAGATGCTCAATATCTCTATCTATCAGAGAGATACAAATTAAAACCACAATGAAATACAGTGGTATCTCACACCACACCAGTCAGAATGGCCATCATAAACAAAGCAACAAACAACAAGTGTTGGAGAGATTGTGGGGAAAAGGGGACCCTAGCGCACTCTTGGTAGGATTGTAGACTGCTACAGCGACTATGGAAAACAGTATGGAATTTTCTCAGAAAACTAAAAATGAATACTCCTTTTGACCCAGCAATTCCACTGTTAGGATTATATCCTAAGAACCCTGAAACATTAGTCCAAAAGACCCTATGCACCCCAATGTTTATAGCAGCACAATTTACAATAGCCAAGAGTTGGAAGCAACCTAAATGCCCATCAGTAAATGAATGGATCCAAAAACTATGGTACATTTACACAATGGAATTCTATGCAGCAGAAAGAAAGAAGAAGCTATTACCCTTTGCAACAGCATGGATGGACCTGGAAAGCATTATGCTGAGTGAAATAAGCCAACAGGTGAAAGACAAATACCATATAATCTCACCTTTAATAGGAACCTAAGCAACAAAATAAACAAGCAAGGAAAATAAAACCAAAGACACTGAAATGGAGAACAGGCTGACAGTGACCAAAGGGAAGAGGGTAGGGAATTTCAGGGGTAAAGGGGAGGGTTTTACAAGAACTAGTATAAAGGACACATGGACAAAAACTAAGGGGGTGGAAATGGGAGGAAGGTGGGGAGCACCTCAGGGGGGGTGGGCTGGGATGGGAGTAAGGAGACAGAAAAGTGTACTTGAACAATAATTTAAATAAATTTTTTAAAAAATGTGTCTTGGTGTGGACCTGTTTGGGATCCTCTTGTTTGGGACTCTCTTTGCTTCCTGGACTTGTATGTCTATTTCCTCCACCAGGAGGGAAATGTTCTTCCATTATTTTTTCAAATAGGTTTTCAATTTCTTGCTCTTTCTCTTGTTCTTCCAGCACCTCCCTGATTCAAATATTGCTATGCTTCAAGTTGTCCCAGATGCTCCTTACACTATCCTCATTTGGGGAGGGTTCTTTTTTCTTCTTGCTGTTCTGGTTGGTTGTTTCTTGCTTTCTTATATTCCAAATCACTGATTTGATCCTTAATTTCATTTGCTCTACTGCTGATTCCCTATAAATTATTCTTAATTTCAGTTAGTGTATTCTTCATTTCTGAATTTTTGTTGTTGTTGTTTCCATGTTCTTTTTTATGCTGAAGTTCTCTTCAAGTTCATTTACTTTTTTCCTGAATCCATTGAGCATCTTTATAACCAGTATTTTGAACTCTGTATCTAGTAGATTGTTTGTTTCCATTTTGTTTAGTTCTTTCCTGGAGTTTTGTTCTGTTCTTTCATATGGGACATGTTTCTTTGTCTCCTCATTTTGTGAGCCTCCCTATGTTTGCTTCTATGTATCAGGTAGAGCTGCTACATCACCCAGGCTTGGTAAAGTGGTCTAATATAGACCAATTCTGTAGGGTCCAGTGGCGCCAACTCCCCATTCACTCAATGTGTACACTCCAGGTGTACCCCTGTGTAGGCTGTGTATACCCTCCTCCTGTAGTTGAACTTTGATTGCTATTGGCACAAGAGTGGGTGGGTTTTATCCACATTTCAGTCAGCTACAAGAACTAGCTGAGATCACTGTGGAGGATCAGCTGTGCAGGGACCATCCCATTGAACAAGACTTACTTCAGTAGGGCTCTGGTACCCACTGAGTCTGCCCCTTGAATGTGGTGTTTGTGGAGGTGTTTGGGTGGCGTTTTGACATGGTCTGAAGCTGTGTACCAGGTGTGCCAGTTCTGGGGCCTCTGGGGAGTTGCAAGCCAATGTCAGTCGCTGCCTGTATTTGGCCCCAGGCTTCCCAGCATGAGCTATAAATGTATCTGCAGATGGCTGCTACTTGTGCTGGGCTTGAAGGTGACCAGTTAAAGCCAGGCTGCAAACCAGTACTGACTGCTGCTAATGCTGGGCCTTGGGCCACTTAACAAGCAGTATGGGGCAGGCTGAGGCCAGATGCTGCTTGTTTGAGAGAATTTAGCAAAATCTGAGGTATGAGACAAGACGGGCAATTTGTATGGAAAAGCACAGGGAACAGCTTGGGCAGACTCACGCGTTGGGTGGCACAGTGTCTCAGAAAATCACAAGGATGGGACAAATTGTTAGCCAGATGAAATAAAACACAGATGTGGCAACCACCTGAGATCTCTGTATGAGAAGAGGTCAGAAAAGGAACAATGGCCTCTGCCAGCACTGCTGCCTGAGAGAAAACTGCCCCCACAGCAGCTCTTGGTATAGTACCAGACAATTGAGTTCCTCCCATATGTCCCTGGCTTCTTTTAAGCTGCAGCCCCAGTGCTGGAGCTCAGAGGGAGTGAGTCTAGACTAAGTCCACAAGTGGGCTCTATAAGAGGAACTGCCTGGGACTTCAGAAACATTCTGTCTCACTCAGATGCAGTATCCACTGATTTTTACAGACAGAAGCTATGAGGACTTCTCTTCCTGGTACTAGAACCCTAGGTTGCTTGCTATGGGTCTGGAACCCCCTGCTCCTCAAGAGAGACCTCCAGGGCCCAGATATCCCTCCCAATTTTTAACTGCCATATGTGGGTATGGGACTAGCCTATTCCATGTCTCTGCCTCTCTTACCAGTCTCTATGTGCCTTCTTCTTTATATTCTGAGTTGTTGGACTTCCTTTCAGGCAGTTTGGAATGATGGTTGTTCTGTAATTTAGTTGTAATTTTGATGTGGTTTTGGGAGGATATGAGCACCACATTTACTTGCAGGCCCATGTTGACCAGACATCTAATCTGGTTTTTTAAATGTATCCCATTTCCCAAGTGAAAATAGACATTTGATTTTTATGACAACTACAGAAAATGAAGTAGAATATAAACCCCAGATTTTCCCTTTGCGACTGTCTATCAGTGTAAATTCTGAATGACAGTAATTCCCTATAATGTAATTATATCCTGAAGAATGATAATGTTTTTATTCAGATCTCACTATACATGGTAAAAATGTTGAAATAAGTTAAAACCATGCAGTTAGAAACAGTTAATTTACAAAGGAAGTAAAAGGAATAAAGGTTTTTTCTTAAATATTTTACTATCCTAAAATTTTTTAATTTTATTTTTTCAAAGTAAATAGAAAGTAACACAATAGTAGTCCCTGAATTAATGAAGTGAATTTTGATGCAGCTTTAGTTCTGACTCACCAAAATACAAATAAACTATGTTAAATTCTAGGAGCACATGTGGGTTTATGTGTTGATTATGTATCATTAATAGACAGTTAAACTTACTACTTTGACAAGTTATTTTCATCTTTGGGTTGGAAAATTGTGTTCACAACAACTGCACATAGTACGTGTGAATACCACACATGTGGCCACATGAACTCTTGATATAATATGTATTTTTATGTTTCCAATTTTAATTCATTTTAGACTCCCAATATACTCTTTGGACTACATTTCTGGCGACAAATACCCCAAACCTCACTAACTATATCCTTCACTAGCTTTTTCTAGCTGGTCTATCAGCCTTCTCAGCAGGTGTACCTGCCCTGGCCACTTCCTCCGTCAGTTGTCCCTCTCTTACAAGGGGCCCCCGAGCCATCCCGCCCTAATAGGGCATTAACACCACAAGCAGAACACTCACTTCAGCCACTTGGGGTTCAGTGAACAGGGTAGGCCTAGAGGAGGAAAAGAAGATTCAATTAAGCAGAAGGCCTTGCTGAACTTCTTTAAGTTGTGTTTCCATTACTAACATTATTTTCTCTCAGTTTTGTCTTGTCATCTATTTCTTTACCACCAAGTTTGCTCTCCACTCTCTGATTTACATAGTATTGCTATAAAATAAACATCAACCCATTATGGCTGCAGATCTTTGTTTCTCTGAACACAACTCAGTTCTAAGAATTATCCTCAGAGGTGGCCAGTCAGGTTGGTGGGCATGTGAGCTCGAAATAAGTAGACCCAGATCTCAGTCTCAGCCTGTCACTGCTAATGTGACCTCTTTTGCAAAACAAGGAAATGAATACCCACCTACCCCCACTTGAGGAATAACTAAGGTACTGCAGTGTTTGCCGCCACAAGGCAAGTGTCCTGACTAGCAGGTCATTGCCTCCTGTGTTCATTTAGAGGTCTGAATGACATTTGCACAAGCACTTTGTAAACTGTAAAGTCCAGTAGGAGCTTTATATTATCAACCTTTTATGACTGCCAGGAAGCGAAGAACCCAGAAAGGGTAAATTCCTCTTTCAATCCCCAAGTGAATGTCATATTTCTTCCAGGAATCATGCCCAAACACAGATGTTAACCTGCATTGTCAGCAGTGAGGGGAGCAGCTCTGGGGATGGGGAGCCGAGGCAGAGGTGGGGTGGGATGGAGGTACAGCAGGGTCCTCTGCCTTCCCACCTGATGGACTGAGGCTCAATGCCCTGATCTAGAAAAATGTCAGAGTCCAAGGAGTGTAGAATCCTCTGAGCACCTTGAATGAGAGGCCCAGAGCAACTTCCCCAAGGAGCTGACCTTGCTGAGTGGTCTTCCAATCCTGCACGCTGACTCAAGTTTCACCTCTAGAGAAGGCTGCTCATTCCCTGGCCTCACTAGGATCCCCAGGAACTATAGAGGGGAGAAACAACCACAGAGAAAATAGCACTGGCAGCCACAGCCCTTGATGAAGACATTATTTACATGGGGCTTGATGACTTTCCTCTCCTATTAAGAAACAAAGAATAACAGTCCTACAAATCTTTGCTGTTGGCCAGGGAAAGTATGGGAATGTGGCTCCTTCCTCAAGACCTGACCAGCCATTCATGCTGTTCCCCAGGACTTCAACTTCCAGACAAGCTCTGGCTGGTGGGAAAGCCAACCTGGAGCTGTCTCCCCTTCCTTCTCTTTGACAGTGACCCAAGTGTCCTTTCTTGCCCTGTCTGCCTCCCTCAAACTGTGCTGCTGCAGTCCAGGTCATGCCACCAGCCTCTTTCTGTGTGGCTGACAAACTGCAATTTCACAGATGAGTTACCACGTAGCAATAGCTTCCTGCTAGAGGAAGGTCATGTCTCTATTTCTACCTCTAGTGCAACGTTGAGGCTAGAACAATCATCTTTTGCAATAGTTTACACACTTAGTCACCAACCTAGCAATCAGAAAGTGCTCTGAAAGCTGTAGTGTTACCCAAATACAAGGTGGTACTTTCGTTACTGTGTCAAGTCTATTGAAATATGACATGAGCTCCATCTGCTGCATTTCACAATCTCATTCCCCTCTAAAAGTATGTGCTGTTAGTGAGTACAAGGTATGAGCTTATTTTAAAGTGCAGAACTTAAAATCATTTTATTTTTAGAATTTCACAACAGCCCTTGGATAATTAAAGACACCTGGGCGTGTCCTACAACCAGGCCTGGGAATCACTGCTTTACCCACTTGAAAAGTAGCGTAAGGCAGGAGCATCCAGGTAGACTTGAAAATCTAGTTTGAATTTTTTTACAACTCTGTATTTATAAGCTAGCCACTATCACCACTTTTGTATTTGTTCATTTGGTTTAGTTAGGTTTGGAGGCCTAGGAACAAAGGCACAGGAAATTTGATACACGCAATTCTTCCATTTTTTTTCAGTCCATTTGTCAGCTTGAAACAGGGAGTCTGCTTTATCTGTTCCCTCCCAGCCACTTAGAGTTACGCATGGGTGCAATCTCTATTTGTTTTAATCCTCAGAACTGTGACCGCTCAACTCCTCAAGGCAAAGCCTGAACCTCTTGCTGGTAGAATTCATGTTCTTTTACGGAGTCTCAAGGAAACCATTCCAGGGACCCACGTACTGGAGGGTGTGATGTGGTAAGATATATTTTCCACCTGGTGCCACACCTGGTGTGGCACCAGGTGGAAAATCAATGGAGCGCTCCTGGGTTTCCAATGTCCTATTCCCTCTGTCCCTCCCACCATAGAAAAAGTCCAATTTTGTCTGCATCAGGTCCAGAAATAGGACCAGTAGTTGGAGATTCCATACCATATTAAAATTTGGTCCGCTGGAACCTGCATGGTCTGCTGCAGACTCTAGGTGGTTGCTTGACTCACATAGTTTGTGTTGAAAGAGAACTCACCAGCACACAGATGAGTGCATGTTATTGAGTGAGGGAGAGAGAGTAGAGTGAGGGGCTTTGTTTTTGTTAGGCTCAGGTTATATTATCTTGGGCTTGGGAGAGACTAGGTGCTTTTTAAATTAACCATTCAACTTCCCAAGCTATCAAGGGCTTCTGATGGATCCACCCCCTAACCAATCTATTTCCTAGATTTTCCAGAGTCCTATGTCCATTTATCCAATTCAATCCTTTTCCAAGGCTAGACTAACAGGCCTCTATGGTAGTTATCTTGGCTCCTACTGCACACTTGCTTACCTCCCCCTTTACTGCTCTATCCTTACCCCCAGTGATTTGTGGGGAACTACGGGTGGTTCCCTGGGGAGTGTGTGTGAAGTTCTAACTTCCCAGGGAAGCAAACAGGCTCAGTGACTGATTCAGCTCTCCATCCCATTAAGCTCAACAATGTCCGATTCCCTTTGTTTCCTTCCTTGATTAATATCTAGCTATCTACATATGCTGACAAACCCACAACCCAAGTGCTGTGAGTAATTAACCCAACAAAGTGGACATGTCCAGGGAATCAGGCAGGTATCCAGTTGTTCCAGGCCTCATGTCAGTATTTTTTTTAGCTCAGCTTTCTCTTTTTAACAAATCATGATTTGTTAAAAATCTCTTTCGTGATTTCAAGTGTGGGTCACCCTGGGCACTCCTTGGTCAGTCCCAACTCCTGTGAGTTCTTCCTCTCCTCAGTTCTGTCTGCCTTTTTGAGCCTGCACTGTGAGGAGCATGGCTATAGGCCCCCAGCCTCACTCCCTGGGTGGGGGACCATGGTGGGAAGCAGCAGCAGCTGCCATCTCCCCGGGGGTTCTCTCTGGCCCTGTGTGTGAAGTGAGTCCAGGCCTGCCTGGTAGAGCCTCCAAGATCTGGGACCTGGGTCCCTGGGTACATCCGGGTACTCACTCTGCACTGGGTTCAAGGCGATCCAAGGCAGAGAGGAATTCTCCCTGCTTCTCCTCGCAGCCTTTTTCTTTCCTCAGAAAGTGGTTTTATAATTTGCAACAATGTTTTCACTGTGGAAGCAGTTTTCCCCAATGTTCCATCTGTTTCCACAAGTGCAATTTCAACAGATAAGACACGCTGTACATCAGTGACAAACTTACCAATGTTTTAATTTGTGAATAAGAAAGTAACCATGAGATGAAAGAGGCTAACTAAACTTACAGTGGTGATCATTTCACAGTATATACATGTATCAAGTCACTATGATGTGAGCACCTAAAACTAATATAATGTCATGTGTCAATTAGATCTCAATGGAAAAAAAAACAATTAAATACGCAGTTGCTTTGGAAAGTCCTCCCTGGCTCTCCAGAAGGCATTCAAAGTGTTTCTGCACCTCCTGGCTGCCCCTGTGCACCACTATCCACAGTCTAGTGGAGGGGAAGCCAGGTATGCAAAGAGGCCTCAAACTACCTGTGGCCAGTTACCTTCTGTGTGCCCCTTTTCATAAGTAACACAGACCACCAGGCCAGTGCTGTCTCCTAGAGCTTTCTGTGGTGAGTGGGCCTTTCTTCCCACCCCATTCGGCTTAGTCATCACAGAGGTCTTCACACCATCATGTTTGGTGTGAGCTTTAGGGTCAGGCTGGTTGTATTCTTGTTCAGCTCCAACTACTAGAAATATGTACGTTACCATTGCAACTTTTCTTTCATGGACACCTGTGCCTGGCAAGACACTCAGCTATCTAAGCACACAGTGTGATTTCAGATTACTGCTTTTAGGATAATCAAGTTCCAGGTTTCCATATATCGATACAGATCTGGGTCTAATGGAGGAAGAAGGACATCTGGAGTATGAGCTGAAAGCAAGACCCTGGGGAGGAAGGCACCCACCTCCCAAACACCATTGCCTACCTTCACTGAACTGTAGTCAGAAAAAATGGCTACTCTGTATCTCTTAAAACGAAGAAGTAAAATACAAAATAAACCTTCAAATAATTTTCTACCTATTCCATGTGAAAATGGCAAAAGTAGGAGAAAATGGCGGCGGAGTAGGACGGAGCGACTGCAGTTCTCCTACCCTTGAGGGAAAATCCTGGCAGATTTACAGAAGAACAGCGCAATCAATTCCCCAACCAACAATTCCCTAGCATTTATGAATATAAGAGACCAGAGATAGTGATGAACCAGACAGCTAGAGGTCCTTGGGGTCTCAGGGACGCGAGTAAGGACGGAGGCGGCCAGACCGGCGGCAGCCATTAGCCAGCGCGTAAAGACCTCGGAGCCGCAGCTGCTGCAGCGGTTGGAGCCCAGAGGCTTCCTTCCTTCCGTCTGTGCCCAGCGACAAGGGCGTCTGCCAGGGAGAACTCATTGGGAGCCCGGCAACCCGGAGAAAAGTCAAGGGCAGCGGCAGCGGTGGCGGCGGCGGCAGGATGGCAGCCATTGGCTGGCACATAAAGACCTTGGAGCCTTGGCTGCCTCAGCGGTCGGGGCCCAGAGGCTTCCCCCTGCGCCCAGCGACAGGGGCATCTGACACAGAGGACTCATCGGGACCCCAGCACCTGTGAGTAAAGACAAAAGCGGCAGGCAGCAGCAGGGCCGGCTGCCCTCGGGAGCCAGGCACCCCAGAGTAAAGTCAAAAGCAGCAGCGGCAGGACCAGCAGCCATTGGCCAGCGCGTAAAGACCTCGGAGCTGCTGCCGCCACAGCTTCCAGGGCCCAGAGGCTTCTGTCTACCCCCAGCGGTGGGGCGTCTGCCACAGAGGACTCAGCGGGAGCCCAGCAACTGTGAGTAAAGACAAAAGCGGCAGTGGCAGGACCGGCTGCCCTGGGCCAGCCCAAAACGCCTCAGAGCCGCCACTGCCGCTGTGTTAGGAGTGTAGAGGCTTCTGTCTGTGGCCAGTGCCACGGAGGACTCATAGGGAGCCCAGCACCCAGTGGAGGATTGGGCCGGCTGCGGGGTCCCTGGAAGAGATGGCTCCCTCCCTCACCATCTAGGAGGGGCTGGGTGGCAGAGACCTGTCTGCCTAGGTGTGCAGGGAGGGTGGCAAGGACAGGGGGCCGTGTTCAGTTGCGATCTCTGTGGTCGCCAGCCCACCAGCCTGCCAGCCCAGGAAATTTGAGAGGAGCATTGTCCTAACCAGTCAGGTTGGGGATTGGGCTGGGCTGAGAGGCACGCTTTCTGGAGAAGTTTTTACTGGAAAGTGGACTGAGGTGTTCTGTGAAGGCAGCTTGACTTGCTTCTCACCCAGCCACAGGACAGTACCAGATCCCGTGGGACCAAGGCAGCCTGTCAGGTGGGCGGGCGCCCGAACCCCAGTCTGGTAGCCTGGATGGTGGGCGGGTGTGCGCCCAGGCCTACAATCCAGCCCACAGAGGGGTCCCACCGAAACCAGAAAAACCGGATTGGACAGTTTGAAACCAACAAGGAAGGAGTTTTTGTTGTTGGGTTTTTTTTTGTTTTTTTGTTTTTGTTTTCTACTTTTATTTTTAAACTTTTTTCAGTAATCGTATATATTTTTTAATTTTATTGTTGCTGTATCTTTCAGTACTCTGTTCCTCTCCTTTCTTTTTTCCTGTTTTAGTCCCTCTTCATTTCACCCCAAACTTATTGCTTTTTCCTCACTTCTCTTGCCCTTTTTTTGTGTGTTTGTTTGTTTGTTTGTTGCTTTCTATAGCACTGTAAATACTTCACAACACATCTCTCCAGTCTTAGCCCACTTTACAGGTTCCTGAATTCTATTACTGTAGTGATTAACTCTACTTGCTCACACGCTACATCTATTTACTATTCTTTACTCTCACCTTACCTCAAAATCTGACCACCCGCAACCTCACTGCTTTCTAGATACAACTCACAAGCCTTCCCTCCCCAACAAGAGGCTTATCTTTGGTCTATCCTTTCCTAGAGGTGGCAAATTGGGTTGAAGATTACAGTTAACACTATATAGAGCCTAAAGATCTTCTATCTCTTCTCTGCCAGCTGTGACTGTAAATATCATAAAGTACTCTCCTGCTGTCATAAACCATTTTGCCTCCCCCTCCAGCTGATCACACACACACAAAGAAAGGAGTAGGTGGAAGCAGAGAACATCAAGATACCTGCAGGAGACTGTACCACTGAATTTCACAGGAATTCTACCACAGAAGTTCACACCATAAACCTAGGGAGTCAGAACAGATCAATTTAAGAAGCTGAAGCTAACAAGAAGAGTCTCATAAGCAATGGGAAGACAAAGAAACAATGCCCAAATGAAAGAAAAGGTGGAAGTCTCAGAAATAATGTTAGATGAAAGAGAGGCAAGTCAGCTATCAGATATTGAATTCAAAGCACTAGTTATCAGGAAATTCAAAGAGCTCACAATGAGCTACCAGAAACTAGAGGGGAGCTACCAGAAACTAGAGGGGAGCTACCATGAGCTCTCCGCAAACTATATCAACATGAAAAAGGAAATAGAAACTATCACCAAAGGACAAGAGGAAATGAAGAATACAATTTCGGAACTGAAGAACACAGTAGAAGGAATGAAAAGCAGGATCGATGAGGCAGAAGATCGGATCAGTGAGTTGGAGGACACAGTAGAAAGAATCTCCCAGAAAGAGCAAGAAAGGGAAAAGAGGCTCAAAAAGAATGAAGATGGACTAAGAGAAATGCAAGATAATATGAAACGTAATAATATCCGAATAATAGGAATACCAGAAGGAGAAGAAGAAGAACAAGGGATAGAAAACCTATTTGAAAGAGTAATGATGGAAAATTTTCCTAATTTGATGAGAGAAAAAGTTACACGAATCCAGGAATCACAGAGAGTCCCATTCAAGAGGAACCCAAAGAGGCCCACTTCAAGACACATCATCATTAAAATGGCAAAATTTCAAGACAAAGAGAGAATCCTAAAGGCAGCAAGGGAGAAAAAGGAAGTAACATACAAGGGAGCCCCAATAAGGTTAGCTACTGACTTCTCAATGGAAACACTCCAAGCAAGAAGAGAATGGCAAGAAATATTTCAAGTAATGAGAACCAGAGGCCTACAACCAAGGCTACTTTACCCAGCAAGGCTCTCAATCAAGATAGAAGGCCAAATAAAGAGCTTCCAAGACAAAAGAAGTCTAAAAGAATATGCCTCCACCAAACCAGCTCTACAAGAAATACTAAAAGGGCTGCTTTAAGGAAAGGAAGGAAAAGAGAGAGACAGAGAGGAACTGTGGTACAAAAATGGCAATGAATAAGTCCCTATCAATAATAACCTTAAATGTAAATGGATTAAATGCTCCAATCAAAAGACATAGAATAGCTGAATGGATAAGAAAGCATGACCCACACATATGCTGCCTACAGGAGACCCACCTCAGGACAAAAGACCATCACAGACTAAAAGTGAAAGGCTGGAAACAAATTTTCCAAGCAAATGGACAAGAAAAAAAAGCCGGGGTAGCAATTCTAATATCAGACAAAATAGACTTCAAAAAAAGGGCCATAAAGAGAGACCCAGAAGGTCACTTCATATTGCTCAAGGGAAGAATCCAGCACGAAGACATTAACATCATAAATATATATGCACCCAACATAGGAGCACCCAAATATATAAGAAAAATCCTAGAAGACTTCAAGAAAGATATTGACAGCAACACAATTATAGTAGGGGATTTTAACACCCCACTGTCAAAAATGGACAGATCTTCCAAACAAAATATCAACAAAGATATAGCAGCATTAAACGACACTCTAGAAGAAATGGACTTGACTGATATATATAGAGCGCTTCATCCCAAAGAAGCTAAATACACATTCTTTTCAAATGCACATGGAACATTTTCAAAGATAGACCACATGGTAGGACACAAAATGAACCTCAACAAATTCAAGAAAATTGAAATCATACCAAGCATTTTCTCTGACCACAAGGGACTGAAATTAGAAACCAACCCCACAGGAAAAAACCCCAAACATCCAAAATCATGGAGACTGAATGGTATGCTATTAAACAACGAATGGGTCAAGATTGAAATTAGGGAAGAAATCAAAAAGTTTCTGGAAACAAATGAAAATGAACTCACAACAACCCAAAACTTATGGGACACGGCCAAGGCAGTCCTGAGAGGGAAGTTCATAGCAATACAGGCTTACCTAAAGAAAATAGAAACATTTCAAACAAACAACCTAACCCGACGCCTGCAAGAACTCGAAGAACAACAACAAAGACAGCCCAGAGCAAGTACAAGGAAGGAAATAACCAAGATCAGAGCAGAATTAAATGACATAGAGACCAAAAGCACAATTATAAGGATCAATGAATCCAAGAGTTGGTTTTTTGAAAAGATAAACAAAATAGACAAGCCTTTAAGTAGGCTCATTAAGAAAAGAAGAGAGAGGACACAAATAAACACAATCAGAAATGAAAGAGGAGAGATTACAACTGATACCACAGAAATAGAAGGGATTGTAAGGAATTACTATGAAGAACTGTATGCCAAGAAATTTGAAAACCTAGGTGAAATGGACAAATTTCTAGAAAAATATAATCTTCCAAAACTCAATGAAGAAGAAGTAGAAAGCCTGAACAGACCAATAACAGCAAATGAAATTGAAGCAGTAATCAAAAAACTCCCATCACACAAAAGCCCCGGACCAGATGGTTTCACAGGAGAATTCTACAAAGCGTTTAAGGAAGAGCTAACCCCTATTCTTCACAGACTATTCCAAAAAATCCAAAATGATGGGAAACTCCCAAACTCTTTTTATGAAGCGAGCATTATCCTAATTCCAAAACCAGATAGAGACACAACAAAGAAAGAAAACTTTAGGCCAATATCACTGATGAACATAGATGCTAAAATCCTCAACAAAATATTGGCAAATCGCATCCAACAATACATCAAAAAGATCATACACCATGACCAAGTGGGATTCATCCCAGGGATGCAAGGATGGTTCAATATCCGCAAATCAGTAAATGTAATACACCACATAAACAAAAGCAAGGACAAAAACCACATGGTCATATCAATAGACGCGGAAAAAGCTTTTGATAAGGTACAACACCCATTTATGATAAAGGTACTCAGCAAAGTGGGAATAGAGGGAGCATTCCTCAATATAATAAAGGCCATATATGAAAGACCTACAGCCAACATCATACTGAATGGGCAAAAACTGAAAGCTTTTCCACTAAGATCAGGAACAAGACAAGGTTGTCCACTTTCACCACTTCTATTTAATATAGTATTGGAAGTTCTAGCCACAGCAATCAGACAAGAAAAGGAAATAAAAGGCATCCAAATCGGAAAGGAGGAAACAAAACTGTCACTGTTTGCAGATGACATGATAGTGTACATGGAAAATCCTATAGACTCTACCAAAAAACTGCTGGAACTAATAAATGAATTTGGCAAAACAGCGGGATACAAAGTCAATATCCAGAAATCAAAGGCATTTCTGTATACTAACAATGAATCAGCAGAAGCAGAAATCAAGAAAAAAATCCCATTCGATATAGCAAAAAGAAAAATAAAATATCTGGGAATAAATCTAACCAAGGAGGTTAAAGACCTGTATGCAGAAAATTACACAACACTGAAGACAGAAATCAAGGAAGACACAAACAAATGGAGACGTATACCGTGTTCATGGATTGGAAGAATTAACATCATCAAAATGTCCATACTACCCAAAGCAATTTACAGATTCAATGCAATACCTATTAAAGTACCAATGGCATATTTCACAGACATAGAACAAACACTTCAAAAATTTATATGGAACCATAAAAGACCCCGAATAGCAGCTGCAATGTTAAGAAAGAAGAACAAAGTAGGAGGGATCACAATACCTGATATCAAACTGTATTACAAGGCCACTGTAATCAAAACAGCCTGGTACTGGCATAAAAACAGGCACATAGACCAATGGAACAGAATAGAGAACCCAGAAATAAACCCAAATCTCTACAGTCAATTAATATTCGACAAAGGGGGCAGTATCATAAAATGGGGTAAAGATAGCCTCTTCAACAAATGGTGTTGGGAGAACTGGACAGCTACATGCAAAAAAATGAAACTCGAGCACCAACTTACATCATACACCAAAATAAATTCAAGGTGGATAAAAGACTTAAATATAAGCCATGACACCATTAAAGTCCTAGAGGAGAACATTGGCAGGAAAATCTCAGATATTTCACGCAGCAACATTTTTACTGATATGTCCCCTAGAGCAAGGACTATAAAGGAAAGAATAAACAAATGGGATCTCATCAAAATAAAAAGCTTCTGCGCAGCTAAAGAAAACAGCATTAAAATAAAAAGACAACCAACTGTATGGGAAAACATATTTGCCAATGATACCTCAGACAAAGGTTTAATCTCCAAAATATACAAAGAACTCACACGACTTCACTCTAAGAAGACAACTAACCCAATTAAAAAATGGGGAAAGGACTTGAACAGACACTTCTGCAAGGAGGACATACAGAGGATCCAGAGACACATGAAAAGATGCTCAATATCACTAGCTATCAGAGAGATGCAAATTAAAACTACAATGAGATACCACTTTACACCGGTGAGAATGGCTATCATAAACAAAGCAATAAACAACAAATGTTGGAGAGGGTGTGGAGAAAAGGGGACTCTGGTCCACTGTTGGTGGGATTGCAGACTGGTACAACCATTATGGAAAACAGTATGGAATTTTCTCAGAAAACTAAAATTGGACTTGCCTTTTGACCCAGCAATTCCACTGCTGGGATTGTATCCTAAGAACCCTAAAACACCAATCCCAAAGAACCTATGCACCCCAATGTTCATAGCAGCACAATTTACAATAGCCAAGAGTTGGAAGCAACCTAGGTGCCCGTCAGTAAATGAATGGATCAAAAAACTATGGTACATATACACAATGGAATTTTATGCTGCAGAAAGAAAGAAGGAGCTCCTACCTTTTGCAACAACATGGATGGAACTGGAAAGCATTATGCTGAGTGAAATAAGCCAGGTGTTGAAGGACAAATACCATATGATCTCACCTCTAACAGGAAGCTAAACAACAAAGCAAACAAGCAAGCAAAATATAACCAAAGACACTGAAATAGAGAACAGGCTGACAGTGACCAGAGGGGAGAGGGGAGGGAATTTCAGGGGAAATAAGGGAGGGATTTAGAGGAACCTATATAAAGGATACATGGACAACAACTGAGAAGGGTGGAAATGGGAGGGAGGGGGGAGGATGGGGGGTGGGATGGGATGGGAGTAATAGACAGAAAACTGTACTTGAAAAATAATTAAATAAAAATTTTTTTAAAAAAATGGCAAAAGTACTTGACAATGCTAGAAGTTGGTTCCATTTAAAGATTATAAAGCCCTTTTCTTTTTTATTCTTTTAATTTTTATAACAGTAATGTGTCTACTTGGCTTCAAAAAATAAAATTCGAATAGTCCCATGTCGTGTAAACACACCTTCCCAACAGAGTGTTTCAACTGTTATGGCCCCACACCCTCAGGGACAAGTGAGGTGGGTTCTGCCGTCCCCAGGAGTTTTTCACTCCTGTGGTTTGGAACTGAGTGAACTGGACAGGAGACAAGTGTGGATGTATGTTCTGCCGGTGCAGTTGTGGTGGGGAGGCTGGGCCTGCCTCTGATAGCTAGGCAGGCACCTGGGGTAGCCACGTGCTCACAGGGAGAGGCAGGCACTTTGTTGGTGCAGTCGTTTCGGGAGCTGTCATGGAAACACAGCCCCAAGTCTCCCTTGCAGACCTCCTGGTTATTCTTGGAGCCACAGCTATTCCTTAATAAACCCCTTTATTCTCTAGAGTAGATTCTGTTGTCTCAACCAAGAACCTCAACAATAATAGATTTTGAGTTTTTTATGAAAGACAGCAGTCCCACACTAAGTCCCACTTCCAGTGGCAACACTTAGAACCAGTTTAGCTGATGCTTAAGGTATATTTTAGCTTTGGATCCAATGTTTCCACAAGGTTTTGTGAACTTAACACAACTACCTATTCCTATTTCTCTCTTTCACTCTCCTAACATACATCCATGGTTAATTTTCTGAGCAAAATAATCTATTGCTCTCATTTCCACATAAGGTCCAGCTCTCATTTCCAACAGTACCATCAATGTCTACCCAGGGTGAGAATGTGCATACAGTTTGCCCCAGATGGTACAGGTGTTGCAGAACAGACCAGGGGAGGGGGTGGTGGTGAATCATATACTATTACTGAATGGGCCTACCCTTGTGCTCTGAGGGTCCCCCACCCCATACTAGGTTCATCTTGCCCACCACCAGGGAAAGACATCTCTCAATGCCAGAGATTGGTAAAAAGGAAAGGGATTATTTATTTAAAAAGTTACACAAACTTAAAAGTAATGACTTAATGTCTTCATTGAGGTCCCAAAGTCCTTTAGAATGCCCACAGACACACACTGTCCTTTATTCCCCCTCTGCCCAGTCCAGGGCACTGTATTTCGGGAAAAAAAGTAGAAGTTGTGGTTTTTCTCTGCCCAAGCCAAGTGGTCCCAAAAAGATGCTGCATGGCTGCTGTGCCTGGATTTAAATCCCAGCACCAATCCTCCTCTGCTGCACCATTTCCAACTCCTCCCACAATTGGCCATAGCTGCCAGCATTCCTGTATTTTTCCAGCCTTACTAGACTGCCACAGTGAGTCTAGGCAGGTGTGGTCCTGCGGTGTGGAGGCAATCACCTCCAAGCTCTTACCAGGCTCTGTAACCAGGAGGAGTTGCCTCCCAGTTACGTCCTGAGTGGAAGTCACTTCCATTCCTCTGGTTCAAAGCATGGCCACAGCTATTTAACATATCTATAAAACCAGTTAAAGGTTATAGATATGTTAAATGACCATTCTAGAGGTTATCTGCAAAAGTGTTGCTGTGCAAAACAACTCTCAATGGCCCTGCTCCATGTGTCCCATCACTCAGCTTAGACTTGTGGGGGTGAGGACATCATATATATATAATATTTCCTGGACACCAAATTCTGGACCCCATTGCAAATCCCTACTTGGGCTCTCCCCCTTGGCTGCACCATGTTACACAGGTATAATGAGAGCACAGTTTCCAGATTCTGAGGGGCTTGCGATCTTTCATGAATACCTATATAGTTTTTGTGTATTTTTAATATATATGTGCCATGAAAAAAATAATAAGGTAATCACTAAGCATGTGAGACAAAATCTGAATTTTTTTCAAATGAGCTGATGGCAGCTAAGTTACCACCACAGACTTTAAATATTCTCTGATTTAAGGGCAGTTTCAATAACTTTCAAATGATTATAAAAAATCAGTGACATAAAATTGCAATGTTTTTGAGCTCCTAATTTCTTTCATTTTCCTTTAGGTTTAACATATTTATTTTTCTATTTTTAAGTATATTCTATTGATTATGCTTTTGCAGTTGTCCCATTTTTTTCTCCCTTGTATTCTTCCCCACCCTGTACCCTGCCTCCCTCTAGTACCCCTCTCCCCGCAGCCTTAGCCCTTGTCCATGGGTCATACATAGAAGTTCTTTGGTTTCTTCATTTCCCGTACTATTCTTAACCTCCCCCTGCCTATTATGTACCTACTAATTTTGCTTTTTATTCCCTGTACCTTTTCTCCAATTCTCCCCCTCCCAGCTGATAACCCTTCATGTGATCTTATTTCTATGAATCTGTTCCTCTTCTAATTGTTCCCATAGATCATTCTTGTTTTTGTTTTAGGTTCAGTTGTTAATAGCTGTGAATTTGTTGTTATTTTACAGTTCATATTTTTATCATCTTTTTCTTAGATAAGTCCCTTTAACATTTCATATAATAAGGGCTTCGTGATGATGAAATCCTTTAACTTGACCTTATCTGAGAAGCACTTTATCTGTCCTTCCATTCTAAATGAAAGCTTTGCTGGATAGAGCAATCTTGGATGTAGGCCTTTGGATGTCATGACTTGGAATACTTCTTTCCAGTCCCTTCTTGCCTGTAAGGTCTCTTTTGAGAAATCTGCTGACAGTCTGATGGGTACTCCTTTGTAGGTGACTGTCCCCTTATCTCTTGCTGCTTCTAGGATTCTCTCCTTCATTTTAATCTTGGCTAATGTAATTATGATGTGCCTTGGTGTGTTCCTCCTTGGGTCCAACTTCTTTGAGACTCTCTGAGCTTCCTGGATTTCCTGGAAGTCTATTTCCTTTGCCAGATTGGGGAAGTTCTCCTTTATTATTTGTTCAAATAAGTTTTCCACTGGTGGCTCTTCCTCTTCTCCTTCTGGTACTCCTATAATCCGGATGTTGGAACCTTTAAAGATGTCCTGGAGGTTCCTAAGCCTCTCCTCATTTTTTTGAATTCTCATTTCTTCATTCCTTCTGGTTGGATGTTTTGTTCTTCCTTCTGGTCCATTCCATTGATTTGAGTCCCAGTTTCCTTTCCATCATTATTGGTTTCCTGGACATCTCCCTTCATTTCAATTAGTTTAGCCTTCATATGTTCCTCTAATTTGTGACTATAATCAACCAGTTCTGTGAGCATCCTGATAAACAGTGTCTTGAATTGTGCTTCTGAGAGGCTGGCAATTTCTCGGTCGCTTAGAGTTATTGGCTCTGGGACTTTGAGTTCTTCTTGAGCCATCTTTTGGGCTGTTTGTGCCTGTTCCTAGCAGGATCAGAGCCCTAAGGTGTTCACTAGAGCAGGGCAACTAAGTCGCTGGGTTGTGACGTTGTATGTGGGGGCGGGGTCAAAGAGGGACAATGGCTTCCCTCTGCCGCCTGCTGCCACAGCCCCCACCAGCGCCGCAGCCACCACCGTCACCAGGCCCACGCGTTTCGTTCCACTGCACGCGAGTGTGCCACCGCCGTCAGCCCTCCACCACTGGGTTCGCCCCGTGCGGCCTGCACCGTCCGTCTCACTGTGCATGAATGTGCGACCGAGGTCAGTCTGCCCCACACCCCGACTGGTTCCAGGCTGCCTGCCCGCCCAGGTCAGGGGATCTGTCTTGCCGGACCCAGCTCCGCTGCTGGCTCCGCCTCTCTTACCGTCCCGTTGAACGGTTCGTAGTTGTCGGACTTCCGTATTATTCCGTTTTCTGGTCTTTGGGTGTGTCCTAGTTCTCCAAACCTTTGTTGTATTCAAACTTGGTTGTGGGAGAAGGCACAGTGTTTCCACCTATGCCTCCATCTTGGCGGAAGTCTCGATTGTTGTTTTTAAATTGGTTGTTATCCTTCTTTGGGTTGTGCGAGGAAGCAAAGCATATCTACCTACACCTCCATCTTCACCAGAAACCTTAATATATTTATTTTTACTCATTGATTATTTTATTAATGTAAATATTTTATCCCTATGTATTTAATATATATTGCCAATTGTTAACTCCCCCACTACCACCCCTCACTTTCCCCCCAAAAGGGTGTGCTTACTTCCAGACTTTCCTGAGGATAGTGGCAGCTAGTCACCTGGGCAGAAGGCAGAATATCACAGTGATTAAGGATTGGGCCCTGCTATGAGGGAAACCGAGTTAGAATTCTTACTCTGCCATTTTGTAGCTAAGTGATCTTGGGCAAGTGCCCTGGGCTCTGAGCTCTGGCCATCCTCTTTCCAGCCCATGGACACATGCTTGTTATGTCTGTCTCATTGCATCATCCAAGTGAAACACCTAGCTAGCATCTTGTATGTTGTAAACCCAGAATACTGGGTCCCAATCATCCCACCTTGCTGACCACCAGCAGCTGAAGCTCAGAGAACACTTATCATTCCAATTCTCATGAAGGAATTATGACCTTTTGGCTTGTATATATATCATATTCAAAAAATTTTAAAGACCAGTAGTAGCTTTGTGGAAAACAGCCCTTAAAAAGCCATGTGCTATATATCAGTGATGAAAGTAAAAAAATAATTAAGAAACTGATGGTTGTTAACTAGGAAAGTTAAAATTTGGAGTAAATTAAGGAGAGGAATGTTAGCTGGGGTGTTGCCTTGGAGCAAGGATGTGAACAAATTACTGCACACTCTGCTCTAGAAACAGAAAAATAAACAAAGGCACAATTTGTGGAACTGTTCTCAGCAAATTCTGAATAGTACAAAAATTGAGCAAGTGAGAAATATCACTGAAAATTAGAACTCTAATTATCTTGAAGGGTGAGGACAATCCCAAGGATTATGTGAAACCAGATGGAAGTGTGCGTAGCCAGGAATCACAACAAATACTTTCTTAGCCAAAACTTAACTGCATGATAAAGTCTCCAAAAATACTCCTTGAAAACCCTCTTCTAATGACTGCGGAAATTGCCAGAGAGTAAGACATCCTTGAGAAGCTACATCAAAAGCACATAGAGGTTGGGGAGGAGTGAGGACAGCTGACCTGAGAGCTGGACCACTGCCCAGTGCCACACCAGGAGGAGAGTCTGCAGACCAGCTCTGCCTGTGGAGCCACCCTGTCCCAGACTGCCAAGGGCACACTGCCTTCATGGCCCACCTCTTGGCTTTCTGTCAACCTCCCCTCGTCCCTGCTCCATACAGTGGTGTCCCTATCACCCCCTCCCTTTTTCTGTGTAATCTCGGAAAAGGATATAGGACAAACTCATTGACACTCATGTGTGTGTCAACACTGTCACCTGCTCTCTAAAAGCCTAAACTGTAGTCATAATTACAGAGGCATACAGTAATTCAGGCTTTTGTTTAATTTTTTCTGATTTCTATTTATTCTCAATCAATCAGTTTTTGTGGAAGTGCATGTCATGCAGCAGCACTTGGCTGACCAGAAGACACAAGGAGAGTGCTCTCTGAGGATGAAGGATTGGAGTAATATGTCTCTAAGTCACAAGATACCAAAGACAGCCAGACAGCCACCAGAAGTCAGAGAGGGGCAAAAAAAAAAAAAAAAAAAACCTTTTCCGCATCTTTCAGGCAGTGTGGACCCTTTAACACTTGGATTTGGGCTTTCAGCCTTCAGAACGGTCAGAGAATAAATTTGTGGCACTTTGTTACATCAACCCTAACAAAACATCACAGATTTTGGTATATTATGTCCTCTGACTTACACCAACCATGAAGCATAACGTGAGACATTAATAAGCCACAATGAGGCATCTTTGAACGCCATGTTGGTGACCACCAGCTGGGAAGACAGCTCTAGTCACATGGCCTCTCCGTGAAAGGAAGCACGTGGCCACGTTCAAAGCACAACTAGGCAGAAAGTCACTGCCTAAGCTTGGGCCTCCCGGAGTTAACAGGGCACCTGGCAGTGCGAAGCCACTCAGAATTTATTTTGAATCCTGTTTTCTCAGATGACACAGCTCTCTCTGAGGACTCTGGCCCAGACTGTACTGGGGACTTACCTACTGACCAGCTCAAAACCTCAGGACATGAACCCCATCAACACCTGCCCCAAGCAGACTGAGCCCAGTGGAGATGGTGTATTGGTGTGGGGGGGGGGGTGTCCAGAACCACTGCACAGTTATTCCTGCCTTTCTAACTCACTCACAGTTTAGGATAACAGACTTTCAATAAAAGCAGCTAGCTTTATAAAAATAGGACCTCTGGACTGATAATATTTCACCACATTCCTTTCTGAGCTGGATCCAGATGCTGAGGTAGCAGATAGATTTGTGTTAAGAGGACTAGTGGTGAAGGGGTCTAGGGCCCGAGCGAGATTCGGGGACTGCTCTGGCTCAAGCTGGATTATTCTGGAGAGTCGACATAGAACACACTCTGAGAAGACAGAGTCTTTTGCTGAAGGGGGAGTGAGGCAACCCGCATGAGCTGTATGGGGAGACGATGAGTTCTAGGCAGAGTGGGAGCCTGCAGAGAAACAGGGCTAAGGCAGGAAGCCAGAGTGCAGACACTGTTTTGAAAGTGGGATGCCAGGCAGGGTGAGGCACAGTGCTCAGAGAGAGCATACAACAAAGCAAGCATGCTGGGGCTTTACCCCTTTTGGGTCCTGATATGTGACCCAGGGCTGGAGGACTGGTTTAAAAAAACAGGACCACACCAGAGAGCAAGAGAAACGGATCTCTTGTCTCCTCTGTAGAGCTAAAGAGGATTCTCCCATTAAATCTGAATCTCAGATCAACAATGAACAATTTTTAGTATCCGCTCCCTGCAGTATGAAAATATTCATGGAATATAAACTAAAAAGCTGTTCATTGCTTGTCTGGAATTTCTGTTTGAGTGTCCTGTATTTTTACTTGCCAAAGCTGGCAGCCCTATCCCAGGCAACAAAGAGGGTACCTCCTTCAGCCACACATTTCTCATCGACACTCAGTAAATATCCACATACAGGAGAAAAAGTTCAGGATATTCCTGCAGAGAAAAGCAGAAATATCTAAACAGGCAGAAACACGGTAAAGTAAGCTTCTCTTGCTCTCTCAAACAGCTAGAAGACCATGGCAATCACAGCCCTTAAGAAATTCAACCCTGTGGGAGGAGGAGAAGGGGGGAGAAGGTACAGAAAATAGCATAGACTGCCACGTCCAATGCTAACCAGGTCGGCTGACACAGTCACGGCTTGGGGACAAAGGCTTCGCAGAAGCATTTTCCAGCAGGACGGACGTGGCATTAGTGGATATATGGTGTTGCTTTTATTCTTACTGCTTCTTAGTATTCTAACCTTTACACTTCTGATAATTTGGAATCTCCTAGAATTAATGATCACTTTCAGAAAAACAACAACAGTTGGCTCAAGTCCTAAGCAATATCACCCTGGTTGAATTAAGGCATCGTACTTTACTTATTTGTTCCTGTGAAAGCCACCCAAGAAAGTACAATTCAGGGAAAAATATATATTCCCACAGAACTGCCTCACAGAATAGCAAAAACCCCTTTAGAAAATAGCCCCTGATTGTTAAAGAGTTGTTAGAGTAACAGCCCCTCCTTTACCTTGAATAGGAATATATATCAATTAGAATTAGACAGGCATAAAAGCAGAAGAAGCTGATTTACTATTACAAACTAAGCACAAAGAAACAACTACCAAGGAGTCAGAGTCCTCAGTATACAAAAAACATTTTAGACAGCAAGATAGATAGCTAAGTTAGATATTACAAAGGCTTATAATGAATTTCCTAACCTCTGCTCGGTCTAAGCGTACCTGTTGCCCATGACAATTTCTGAGAACTTTAATAAACAATTAAGACATTCAAACTGTATACATAGAACTATTTCAAATTGTCTGATTAATGGTTCTCCTGGTAAAAATAACTTTTGTTTAACATAACTGAAACTATGGGAACTTTTGTACTTTTCCTGGTTACCTTTGTATTGATTTTTTTCTGCTTAACTGATCATGCTGTACACCTGTAAATGTTAATCTATGCCAAAAATGAAAATATAAAAATCAGCTTATACTTGCAATAAATGGAACAGTGCTTCACCTGCCTTTGAGCTGTGTAGTTGCCTGTTACCCAGCGCCGATGCCTACTCTCACCTGAGGTACCCTTAAATGAGCTGCGGCTGGACCGCGGCAATAGACAGTAGGTAGAAAATAGATAGGGGGGAGGGCAAGAATAGTAAGGGAAATATAGAATCTAAAGAACTTGAGACATGTGGTCATAAACTAAGGGGGAGAGAATGGTGGGGGAGGGAGTGTGCGGGTGGAGGGGAATGAAGGGGGAGAATAGAACAACTGTAATGGTATAATGAATAATATATATATTATTATATATATATTATATATATAATATATATATATATAAAGAAATTCAACCCAGCCCTGGCTGGTGTTGCTCAGTGGATTGAGCGCAGCCCCATGAACCAAAGGATCGCAATTCGATTCCCAGTCAGGGCACATGCCTGGGTTGCAGGCCAGTTCCCAGCAGGGGACACGTGAGAGGCAAGCATACATTGATATTTCTCTCCCTCCCTCCTTCCCTTTCCCTCTAAAGATAAATAAATGAAATCTTTAAAAACACAAATCTTAAAAAAAAAAGAAATTCAACCCAAACGTCCTTTTTTCCAGACCAAATCCTAGTGAGTTGCAGGACAGTTCGACTTCTTTTATGATTATTACCCAAAGACCCCACCTTGACTGGATCTTGCAATGCCAGGAGTAGGGTTGGGACAGGCCCATTGCAGTTTTACCCAGAGCTATTATAAGGAAGTCATTATGAAACAAAATGAATCTGTTATGGTTGAAAACTAGTGCTGACTCAAAATATTTCTAATGTGCAGAACTAGCTGGCAAGCTAAAAGCCTGAGGAAACAAAAAGAGCTCTTTGGCTGCTTTGAAATGCCCAGATCCTCCAAGTGCAGCTTCCTTTCCTGCTTCCAGCAGGCAGGGTGCCAGGCCCGATAGTTCTGGGGGGATGTGTTGGCAGACATGGGGCTTGACCTTGACGGCTTCATTTGCAGGACCATAAGGGCTGAGAAGGAGGAGGCCTGGTGGGTGTTGGAAGGCCAGACGCCTGTCCTGACCTTGCAGTGATGCTGCGGAGCTTCACCATGTGTGTCTGCCTCACTCCTGCGTCATCCAATCCCTGCAGCAACCCTGTGAGTTTGGGACTGTCATCTCCATTTTGCAAAGGGAGAACAGAACAGGAGGCTTCCTAAGCTACCCAGTGGGTTAGAATTCAAGCTCAGCTATTTTTAACTGACATTTCAGTTATTTATTTAGTTTTTTGCATAGGCAATATACTCACATGGTTCAAAATCCAAAATGCACTTAAGGATATGGCATAAAGTTGGCTTGCCAGGCCCTCACCTCCTAGCTTGCCTCCAAGATGACTGACATTCTCCATTTCTTATAGGTCCCTTCAGAGAGATTTTGTATTTGTCTTTCTGCTTTTCTTTATTTAGACATACGATTCTGTTGTTTGACTGAAACCAAACTCTTTCAGTCTTGGTCTAGTAGTCTTTCTTTTTTAAAAAAGTATTTTCTCATTATCAACTATAGTAAATTTAATAAATTAAAGTAAAATAAAAAGAATAAAATATCACCACTTGTCCTCATCCCCAGAGGCAGTTTCTGTTAAGTGTCTTGTATTTAACCCCACCTTCCTACATGGCTGTTTGTAAATAACTTTGTGTATTCTTCCACTATACTGCCATCACCTCTGCAGACAGAATTAGAGACAGAAAGACAATGGGAAGAAAACAAGAAGAAACAGGAGCAAAAATTTGTCCAGTGGGCATGGAGGCTACTGTGGGAGCCAGAAGATATCAATTCAGAGGGGAATCAAACATTTATTCACCCTTTTGGGGATGTTTTATTTAGAGTTCCAAGTGCCTGCTCTGTGGGAACACAGACCATGTAATAAAATAGAGAGCAGGGAAAAGCACATCAACAGACCATTTCAACACTATGTGATGAGTGCTAAGACAACAGGAAGCCTGAGGAACAGGAGAAGCCAGGAGATGGGGTGGGAGTCAGACCTGGTGCACTGAGACAGTGACACCTGACCTGAACTGATCCACCAACCCGGAAGTTCCATCCAGGTGCTGAGTGGCAGGGGCGTGCCCATTAAGAAAGGCAGTGGAGAACTGCAGATCATTTAATATTGTGGCAAGAATATCAGGAGACAGGTGTGCATTAGAAAGGAATCTTGGCTTTATTTCAAGGGTAAAGGGAATCTCATGAAAGTCTCAAAACAGGAAACTGAAATGATTGGATTTACACTTTAACAAAGACCAAATCTGGCTGCTTGCAGGGGCAGGGCTTGGGGGCATGGTACATTAGCAGTGAATGTGCTTGAAGACAGTCTGGAGACTAGCTAAGGTGCTGTTGGCTGTTGCATCATTGAGGTGGGAGGGGATGGTGTCATGAACAAAGGCTGTGGCACCCTATGAAGGAGGCCCCTGAAGGGATTCTAATGAGGTTATGAATGTAGATTTGGTGACTGACAGGGGGTAAGAATGGCTCCCCAACTGAGACTTGGGCTTTTCTTGACTCAAAATTCTTCATTGACTCTCTTTTATCTACAAGAGTTTAAGCTCTGAGCATGGTATGAAGACCCTAAATGACATTTCAACCTTCCTTGGCAATCTTACCATCTTGCTTTCTCTCTCACCTCTACCTGAGTCATAGCAAAATGCTGGTGATTCCCAAGCATGCCCTCCCTATGTCCACTGTTCTCTGCCAACCATCTGGACTTCCTGAAGCACATTCCATCCTTCAGGCCCCACTCAATGCCATCTCTACTAAGAAGCTTTTCCAGGCTTACCCTTCCCTTTTTCCTTCTACTCATTTGGAAATAATCTTCTCTAGATTCTAGTTGCACTTGCTCCTCCAACTGCTAAAACCCTTACCACCTTCTACATTTTGCTTTTTGTACAAGTATCTTATTTTCACTATGTAACTATAGATAGATAGATAGATAGATAGATAGATAGATAGATAGATAGATACACACACACACTATATATATAAACAAACTATATAACTATATACACACACGTATACTAGGTTATTCCCACTGTTACATAGCCATGTTTTCTAACTGTGCAGGCACAGAAGTGTCCCTACTTATACATGTGATGATGAAGCTTATCTTGCTATTTGTGCATGATTTCCTTGAGTAAAGACAAATCTGATCATTGTTCAGGGACACAATGTTTTTGTAACAGTGGAAAATTATAATAATGGGAAGTTGTAACCTACACCACCATTTTTTAACATTATTTCTGTAAGTGCTGATTCTGACTAATATGTTGCTTGTAGATAAGCAGCAAGTTTGCATAAAAATCCTAGGAACTAAATTCAAAAGATACAGACCCCAACCTTCAAGCATCTCAGCTCCAGGAGATTTGCTGACTTTCAACCATGGAGCCAGGATGACTAAACCCAGACAGTGCACACCAGACTGTCACTTGCTCTATTGGAATGGACTGTGCTCATCTGTACATAGAGAACTTTGCAATCCCCTCCTTTGATCTATTTGTTCTGGTCCCCTCTCCCTCCTTATAAAAAAACCTCTGTCTCCAAGGAGAGGTAGACATGGGCTTTGTGACATGAGTCCCCCATCTTCCATATGACCAGCATCTGAAAATCAACCACTTTCCTCTACATCAGCACCTGCCTCTCAAGTATCGGCTCTTATAGCAGCAGGCAGCTGGTTCTGCTTTTGGTTACACAACAACCTCCCCCCAACCACCCTGTGTGCTGGCAATAAAGTTTGCTCCTTCTCAAAATCATCACCTAGGATTTATCTGTGGGCAGGCTAGCTATGACTGAGTAGTAGGACTTTGCTCAGTAATAGTTACAAAGTTAAAAACTCCTTGAAGGCAGAGACCAAGTCTCTGGAGTTTCAAGGAATGTTTGTTGGTTTGAAATGAGTGCCCACCAGGGAAACCAAGTTCAGAGCCAAGAAAGTTTGTGAAGTATAGAGAATCAGGCAGGCATAGGGGATTCCGTGGAATAAATAGAATCAAACCTGTGGGAAGACCCTGAAAGAAGAAAGGATTAGCAAGAGCCTGGAGGCTGATGCATTGCGTTTAGGCTCCCTGTTGAGTGCTACAATCCCTCAAGATGTAGAAACTCCATAAAGAAGCTGAGACTCACAGACACTGCTAGACTCTGAATGGAGCAGGACCAGGGGGTAAGGTCTTTGGGAGGTTCTTGGAGCCAGACCATCAGCCCTATGTATCCAAATGGTTTTGTGAAATGCCCCACAGTCACAAAGGCCTATCCCAGAGGTCAAGGAATCTTAGAATCTGGAGTAGATCATTCACAGGGAGAGAAACGGGAACCCCAAAAGAGTAAGATCATTGTTAAGTGTCACACTGTCACTCACATTGTCACAAAGCAAATGTGGGACCAGGTTTCAATTAGACAACTGCAGTCACTGAGCCTCTGTGAAACCAGGCCCTGGCCATAAGGGATGGTCCACACCAGTGAGGTACTTGCCCTGAGGGGCATGTTAGCAGGGAGACTGGTAATAAGCAAATGAGAAACCCTGGGAGAGAAGAGGCTCCCATCAAGACGGTGAGTTGAAGGTTCAGAAATGAGAAGGGATCCAGAACACAGGACAGATGGGAAAAGGAACACCATCTTTCCTGCAAGGAAGAGGAGGAGGAGTGGAGGGGTGGGGAAGCAGATGGGACTTCGGGTTTGAGGGCCAGCAAAGGAGGGCACCTCCATCCCAGGGCTTCTTTGTGTGGCATGCTCCCTTTTCTTCAGCTCAGGGTAGGCTCCTCCTCGTCACTTCATTGTTACTTGAGCCCATTTCTTCACCTCACAACACATAGCTCTAATTCATTATCATCACTTTCAAAGAATACTATTTTCATTGCACTTTTTAGGTGAATATAATCTAGTCTGTCCATTCTGTTGTTGATAGACATTTGGCTTCTTTCCAGCCTCAGGCTGTGTATATAATGCTGCTAGTATGTACATTCTTATACATCTCATTTAATTCCAATGAGCACATTTAGGGGCTCTGTCTCTAAGAGTAGAATTTCTGGGAAACAGGGTATGCATGTTTTCAATTTTGGGAGACAGCACCGCAGTTTCCCAAAGTGATCGTTTTGATTTATGCCCACCAGTAATGCATACAATTTTCAGTAGCTTTATATCCTGGAATAGTCAGTTTTCTGAAATTTTAGCCAATCAGGTGAGTGGAAAATGGTATATTATTGTGATTTTAATTTTCATTTCCCTAATAACTGATGAGGGTGAGCATCATTTCATGTTTATTGACCATCTGGGATTCTACTTTTATAAAGTTCAATCAATCTGTTGCCAATTTTTCTGTGGAGTTATTTGCAGCGCTTCTTCTACTCTCCCATGTGGAGTCCCTTTATCAGTTCAACATGCTGCAAGGCTCTTTCCCAATCTCTTTCAGCGTTTTGTATCCTCCTGATAGTGCCTTTTAATAAGCTTCATTTTAATGTAGGTAAATATATCAGTCTTTAAAAAAATTTAGTGTTAACTAAAGGTTATGAAAATTTTCTTTCATATCTTCTACAAGTTTTATTGTATTGCCCTTCACATTTAGTCCACGACATATCTGGGGCTGACTTTTATATAAAGTGTGAGGTAAGACTGAAGTTTTCTTTTTTCTTATGAATGGCCAGTTGTTGTGAGACCATTTATTTAAAAGTGCAGCTTTCCCCCATTACTCTGCAGTGACACTTTTTCAACATCAATGTCCACATATTCAAGTGTCTGTTTCTGGGCTCTGTATTCTGTTCTATTGCTGATTGTTATATGAGGAAGTGTTGACAATGTTGTATGAGAATAAGTCTTGGTACTTGAAAGAGCGAGATTTTCCACTTTGCTTGTCTTCAAGGGAGAGACTTAATTAATATTGGTCATTTGCATTTCCATATAAGTTTTAAGTCAGATTGTCAAAAAAATCTGTTGAGATGGAATCACACTGAATCTACACCTCAGTTTAGAGAGACCTGATACCTTTAGGATACTGAGTCTTCCAATTCATAAACATGGTATAACTCTTGCTTTATTCAGTTCTTTTTGGTTTCTTGGAATATTTTATAGTTTTCTACATAGAGAGCTTACATCTATTTTGAAAGATTTATTTTTAGGTAGTTTATCATTTTTATGTCACTCTAAGTGTTATCCTTTTTTTTCACTCTTTGAATATTTTTTACCGAAAGGGTGTGCATTGTATTTCAAGTTACTATACATTTACTTTTGTGAAAATAGCAAAGAAGTGGGACTTCCTGCCAAGATAGAGGCATAGGTAGACACACTGTGCCTCCTCACACAATCGAAATAAGGACAACAACAATTTAGAAACAAAACAATAACCAGAACTGACAGAAAATTGAACTGTATGGAAATTGGACAACTAAGGAGTTAAAAGATAGACACATTCATCCAGACTGATAGGAAGGGCAGAGTTGGGCAGCCCAGCGGTGAGGGATTGTGGCACAGGAAGCAGTGGCACCAGGCACACAAGTCACCCCGGGCATGCAAGATGGTGGCACTGAATTCCATATTACTGAATGTTGTCATAACCATTCTGGTTTTCCTGTTGGATTATCAGGCATAGAACTGATCTGTATACCAGTAGAAACACATTTACCCAAGGCTTCTGTTGGGGTAAATTTGCAGCATTATGAACACTATTCTGGGTTTTTGCCCCCAAGTCTCTTAACCAGACTAGAGTAACCTCTCTCATAATTTTGCCTGTCTCTAAAGGTATTAAATTCACCCCTTTTGCCCACATCTATTCATGCAGTCATCCTTCATGCCTCCTCTACCCGTGGAATGAACATCTTTCTTGGGCCAATGGAAGCAATTTAAGATTAATTGCTTGGTGCGCTTCATGAAGTAGAGATAGGGTCAGACATTTGCTTTATATTATTAGGAGTAAAGAAAGTGTATGCTGTGCCTGTTTTGGTACTGCAAGTAGTTCTTCCAATTCGATGAATATAATCCTCTGAGGAGTTAGGATAGTCATAATTGATGACAAAGTTCACATCTTTCACATTTAGGCCTCTGGAGGCCAAATCTGTAACAATCAGAACAGGAGATTTTCCACATTCGAATTCATTTAGAACCGAGTCATGATACTGTTGACTCTTGCCATCATGGGTGGTCAAGGCAGACCACCTGTCTCTCCTCATTTTTGTGGTAGGTTCACCACATTCTCTTTTGTTTTCAACAAAAACAATGGTTTTATTCCCCTTCTCACTCATGATCTCTTCGATCAAATAAGTTTTTCATCCTTTTCTACAGCACAACACACGTCCACAATCTGAAGAATGTGTGGTTTGTTTGCACTCGGTTCCAGTGTACCAATGTTTACATAAATACAGTCTTTCAGGAAATCTTCTGCAAATTGTGTACTTCTTTTGGCCAAGTCACACTCCACCTTAGGGTTTGCCTATCAGGTCTTATCTGATTGACTTCCAGGTGTTGCGATACAGATTTCCACACCTCTTTCCAAATCGTGTACTTCTGGTCCCTTGGGAGGGCCATCATTGATGCAAATTGACTACAATCAACACACTTTACAGTATTCAGTAGCTACTTGCTGCACCAGTTGGGCTAGTTCCAGAATTGGTGCCAGCACCAAGCCAATAGGCCCATCACTTTTCTCTAGGAATGGCCGATTATTGATGTGGACAATGTCAGATAGCCAATAAGACAATGTTTTCCCAGATCCAGTTTTTGCCACTCCAACCATATCCAATATAATTAGAGCAACTGGCCATCTCTGAACTTGAACAGCAGTGGGTTCACTAAAGGTCTGTCTCACAATCACATTCGTGACATTTTCAGGGAAGCTTGCTTCATAAAACTTCAGAACTGACTCTGGGCAGTTGTGACCTCTAACTGTAATTTCCTTGCTTCTTCTGTATGTCTCCATATTTTTCACTATGCACCTAGCCAAATCAGGATGTTCTTGATAAAAATTATTCTCAAGTGTGGGCAGCTCATCAAGATTTCACTTTTTTTAAATTAGTTTCTCCCAAGGGGTTCCAAACTTCTTTCCTAACAGGGGCCCTGATCTACTGCCTCCAAACAGAAGTGCCCCAGACCTTCCACCCCAGTTGTGATCTGGGTCACTTGAATAACCTGACATGGCATTGATGCCATGGGGGGAAACAAAGTGGAGGGAACTGGTGCAACAAGTCACTGGAGGTGGCTTCAGTGACAAAGAAGACTTGTGGGAATGACTACAGTGTAGAGAGAGCAATGACAGGAGCCAGAGCTGCTTGCCAAGAGACCAGTAGCAATGAATGAGATCGTAGGTAACATCCTTTTAAAATTCACTTTTCAACCATTTGTGGCTAAGTTTTGGGGTACTGACTTCATTTTTAGCAACTTATTAATTTTAATAATTTATGTTCAATTTGTTTTAGATTTTTATGTACATAATACTATCTTCAAATAATGACATTTTGCCCTTACTTTCCAATTGTTACATTTTTGACTTTTTAAAAATTTGCTGCACTGGCCAAGAAATGTCACATAGAAGTGGTAAGAGCAGGCATCATTGTCTTGTTCCTGACATCGAAGGGAAAGCCTTCAATTCTTTACCATTAAGTCTGGTTTTCCTGAAGATTTTCTAGATCTGGCTATAGCTTTGTTTTTCAGTTCCCTCTTTGGAATTTGATGGTCTTCTGACAAGTGTGGGTTAGTGTCTTTTGATAATTTTGGATATATTTCAGCCATACCCCTTCAAATATTGCTTCTGCCCCATTTTATTTATTTATGAGATTCCAATCAAACAAGTATTTAGTCCATCATTAACCGAAACAGCTGTAGTTGAAATGTTTTATATTTATGCTGGCACTATGAAGCCTTTATGTTGAATATTGATGTGGATGTTGAGCACTTGAAATGTGGTTAGTGTGATAGAAAAACTAGATTTTTAAACTTCATTTACTTGTAATTCACTTAAATTTAAGTATAAATAGCCACACCACATTGGACAATGTAGATTTAGACCTTCCCACTCTATCATCCTGTCTTACTCTCTGTATATTCTGTTCTTCTAATCTGTCTTCTAGTTTCCTAATTCTCTCTTCAGTTGTTTCATTTTTGTTGTCATTGTTGTTTAGTTTTTATTTCATAATCATAAACTTAACTCTTCAAATCAGCTAGACCTGGAAGGGGTAAAGAAAACATGGAACCCAATGAACTGCGTTGACAGCACAAAGATTATAGACCATTCCAAGCAAATGGGGATTGAGGGGTGCTCTTCTGAGCTGCAGAAGGAATGATCTGGCGGTTAAGATAAAATACAAGTCAAATTTATTAGAGTTCTCCACAGTCAGTAATGGTGATCCTCTTGCTGGTCTTGCCATTCCTGGACCCATAGCACTCCATGGCTGTCATAACATCCATGTGTCTTTCACCTGGCCAGAGACCACATGCTTGCCATCCAACCACTCAGTCTTGGCAGTGCAGATGAAAAACTAGGAACCGTTTGTGTTGGGTCCAGCATTTGCCATGGACAAGGTGCCAGAACCCATATGCCTCAGGATGACATTCTCATCATGAAATTTCTTCCTGAAGATGGACTTTCCACCTGTGCCATTGTGGCATGTGAAGTCACCACCCTGGCACATAAATCCCAGAATAATTTTGTGAAAGCAGGAATCTTTATAACCAAATCCTTTCTCCCCGTTGCTCAGAGCATGAAAGTTTTCTTCTGTCTTTGAACTTTGTCTGCAAACAGCTCAAAGGAGATACAGCCAAAGGCTACCCTCAGCAGCAATGTGGAAGAACACAGTGGGGTTGACCAAGGCTGGGTGCGGGAAGGTCCAAGGCAGCAGTTGCGTCTACAAGGCAGGCTCTCTCCAGTTGTTTTAAATCTACTATTAAATTCATCTATTTTCTTAATTTTGGTCATTTGACTCTTTTTAAACATAAAACTAACACTGTGTTTATTCAGAGTCTCATATCTAGAACTAACCTGAATTTTAACTTTATCTTAATTCTCAATTCTGTACCCTCACAATAAACCAAAATATAAGGCTTACTGGTTGATTTTAGCCACAAATTAGAGGAACATATGAAGGCTAATCTGATTGAAATGAAGGGAAATGCACAGGAAACCAATAGTGATGGAAAGGAAACTGGGACTCAAATCAAGGGAGTGGACCAGAAAGAAGAAAAAAATGACCAAACAGAAAAAAGTGAAGTTACAAGAATTCAAAAAAATGAGGAGAGGCTTAGGAACCTCCAGAACATCTTTAAATGCTCCAACATCCAAATTATAGGGGTACCAGAATGGGGAAGAGGAAGAGCAACAAACTGAAAAGTTATTTGAACAAATAATAAAGGAGAACTTCTCTAATCTGGCAAAGGAAATAAACTTCCAGGAAGTCCAGGAAGCTCAGAGAGTCCCAAGGACGGTGGACCCAAGGAGGAATACACCAAGGCACATCATAATTACATTACCCAAGATAGAAATGAAAAAGAGAATTCTAGAAGCAGCAAGAGGTAAGGAGACAGTAACCTACAAAGGAATACCCATCAGACTGTCCGCTGATTTTTTCAAAAGAGATCTTGCAGGCAAGAAGGAGCTGGAAAGAAGTATTCCAAGGCATGAAAGGCAAGGACCTACATCCAAGATTGCTTTATCCAGCAAAGCTTTCATTTAGAATGGAAGGGCAGATAAAGTGCTTCTCAGATAAGGTCAAGTTAACTAGGAGTTCATCATCACCAAGCCCTTATTTTGTGAAATGTTAAGGGGACTTACCTAAGAAAAAGAAGATAAAAAACATGAACAGTGAAAGGACAGCAAACTCACAGTTATTAACAACCACACCTAAAACAAAAGCAAACCAGGAGGACAGCTAGATCAGGAGTGGAACCATAGAAATGAAGAACACATGGAGGTTTAGCAACAGGGGAGTGGGAAGGGGAGAGGGGGGAGAAGATACAGAAAATAAGTAGCAGAGACGGTAGGTAAAAAATAGATGGGGGGAGGGCAAGAATAGTAGGGGAAATATAGAATCTAAAGAACTTGAGACACGTGGTCATAAACTAAAGGGGGGAAGGGGGAGGGATGTGCAGGGTGGAGGGGAATGAAGGGAGGGAATAGAACAACTGTAATGGTATAATCAATAAATTATATTAAAATATATATATAAGGCTTAAACTCAAATGTACTAATTACAATAATTTCTCATGTTTTAAAAAACTTTTAGTAAATATCATTAGAAATAACTGGTTGCGATATCTCTGAAGTCACATGTATTCATCATTAAGTGAGAAGAGTTTATATTTAGAAATGATATCCTCCGCTAAAAGGGAATGCAAAAACCTCATTTAGTGCTAATTACATTTAAGTGTGTTCAAACACTGACTTATAGGATTCATAGGAAGAAAAGCAGATTGAGGCCATTAAGTAAACTGTTTTAAAAGTGTTTGCCTCATAGACTCTTAAAATTTAATCTTTATTGCATATTTCCTATTACTATTAAATTCTCTTATACACCCCTCTCCCCAGCAATAAGCACACTGTTGTCCATGTCCGTGAGTCCTTTTACCTTTTTGCTTGATCCCTCTATCCCCTAAACTCACCCATCCAAAGCCATCATCTTGCTCTCTATGAGTCTGTCTCTATTTGGGTTATTAGTTCAGTTTGTCTGTTAGATTCTACATATGAGTGAAATCATATGGTATTTGTTTTTCTCTGACTGGCTTATTTCACTTAGCATAATGTTGTCCAGGTCCATCCATCCATGCTGTTGCAAAGTGTAAAATTTTCTTCTTTTTAACAATCAAGTAGTATTCCATTGTGTAAACATCCCATAGTTGTTTTAGTCACTCATCTATTGACAGTCACTTGAGCTGCTTTTATATCTTGGCAATTGTAAACAGTGCTGCAATGAACATAGAGGTGTTTATGTTCTTTTGAATTAGTGTTTTGGGTTCTTTTGAATATATTCCCAGAAGTGGGATAGCTGTGTTGAAAAGCACTCATTTTTTATTTTTTGAGGTATTGCTTTCCACAGTGGCTGCACCAATCTGCATTTTCACCAACAGTGCAGGTATTCCCCTTTCACCACATCCTCACCAGTACTTTACTTATTTGTCAATTTATTGATGATAGCCACTCTGACAGGTGTGAGATGATGTCTTGTTGTAGTTTTAATTTGCATTTCTCTGATGATTAGTGACATTGAGCATCTTTTCATACATCTACTGGCCATCCGTATGTCCTCTTTAAAGAAGTGTCTATTCAAGTCCTTTTCCCAATTTTATATTGGGTTGTTTGTTTTTTGGGCATCAAATTTTGTAAGTACTTTATAATTTTTGGATATTAAGCCCTTATCAGATGTATTGGGGAATATGTTCTCCCATTCTGTAGGTTGTCTTTTTATTTTGATGTTTTCCTTCACTGTGCAAAAACTTTTTAGTTTGATGTAGTCCCCTTTGCTTATTTTTTCTTTTGTTTCCCTTTCCTGGGGAGATAGATCCAACAAAATATTGCTGTGAACAATGACCAATATTTTTCTGCCTATGTTTTCTTCTACAAATTTATGGTATCAAGTCTAACATTTAAGTTTTAAATCTTTTTAAATTTATTCTTGTGTATGGTGTAAGAAGGTGCTCTAATTTGATGTTTCTGCATGTGTCTGTCCAATTTTCCCAACACCTCTTATTGAATAAACTATCTTTAGTCCATTGTATGTGCTTGCTTCCTCTCTCAAATATAATTGACTATAAAGGTATGGGTTTTTTTCTGGGTTATCTGTTCTGTTGCATTTATCTATGTGTATGTTTTTACACCAGTGCCATGCTGGATTGATTACAATGGCTTATAGTATAGTTTGAAATTAGTTAGTATGATTCCTCAAACTTTGTTCTTTCTCAGGATCACTGTTGCCATGAGGGTCTTCTGTGGTTTTATATAAATTTTTGAAGTATTTTTCCTAGTTTTGTGAAATACATCACTGGAATCTTTTTTATTTTATTTTATTGATTATGCAATTACAGTTGTTCTAATTCCCACCTTCATTCTCCTCCACCCTGCACATGCCCTCCCCCAGCATTCCCCCCCATTAGTTTATGTCCATGTGTCTCAAGTTCTTTAGAGTTCTATATTTCCCCTACTATTCTTGCCCTTCCCCCAGTCTATTTTCTACCTACTGTCTGTGCTATTTATTTTCTGTACCTTCTCCCCTCTTCTCCTCCTCCCACTCCCTTGTTGCTAACCCTCCATGTGATCTCCATTTCTATGTTTCCACTCCTAATCTAGCTGTCCTCTTAGTTTGCTTTTGTTTTAGGTGTGGTTGTTAATAACTGGGAGTTTGCTGTCCTTTCACTGTTCATATTTTTTATCTTCTTTTTCTTAGATAAGTCTCTTTAACATTTCACATAATAAGGGCTTGGTGATGATGAATTCCTTCAATTTGATCTTATCTGAGAAGCACTTTATCTGTCCTTCCATTCTAAATGAAAGCTTTGCTGGATAGAGCAATCTTGGATGTAGGTCTTTGGATTTCATGACTTGGATACTTCTTTCCAGCCCCTTCTTGCCTGTAAGGTCTCTTTGGAGAAATCCACTGACAGTCTGATGGGTACTCCTTTGAAGGTGACTGTCCCCTTATCTCTTGCTGCTTCTAGGATTCTCTCCTTCATTTTAATCTTGGCTAATGTAATTATGATGTGCCTTGGTGTGTTCCTCCTTGGGTCCACCTTCTTTGGGACTCTCTGAGCTTCCTGGATTTCCTGGAAGTCTATTTCCCTTGCCAGATTGGGGAAGTTCTTCTTTATTATTTGTTCAAATAACTTTTCAGTTTGTTGCTCTTCCTCTTCCCCTTCTGGTACCCCTATAATTTGGATATTGGAGAGTTTAAAGATGTCCTGGATGTTTCTAAGCCTCTCCTCATTTTTTTGAATTCTTGTAACTTCACTTTTTTCTGTTTGGTCACTTTATTCTTCTTTCTGGTCCACTCCCTTGATATGAGTCCCAGTTTCCTTTCCATCACTATTGGTTTCCTGTGCATTTCCCTTCATTTCAATCAGTTTAGCCTTCATTTGTTCTCCTAATTTGTGACTAAAATCGACCAGTTCTGTTAGCATCCTGATCACCAGTATTTTGAACTGTGCATCTGATAGGTTGGCTATTTCTTGGTTACTTAGAGTTATCGGCTCTGGTCTATAGCCATACCACCCTGAACATGCCCGATTTTGTCTGATCTCAGAAGATAAGCAGGGTCGGGCCTGGTTAGTACTTGGATAGGAGTTATCGGCTCTGGGGCTTTGAGTTCTTCTTGAGCCATATCTTCATCTGTTTGCACCTGTTACATATGAGAAGCAGAGCCCTAGGTGTTCACCAGGGCGGGGCAACTCAGTCACTGGGTTGTGACGCTGTATGTGGGGGCAGGGTCCAAGAGAGGCAATGGTGGTCCCCTCTGCTGCTTCCTGCTGCTGGGGCATGCGCAGTCTCTCTCACTGCTCACTCCTTCACTGGTTTATCTGTGCATGAATGTGTGACCATGATCAGCCTGCCACCTTGCGCCCTTACTGGGTCCGCCTGTTGCTACACCACACCTGGGATCTGCCCACAGCTGCCTGCATGGCTGGGTGGGGAGATCTTTCCTGCCTGACCATGCTCTGCTGCTGGCTAGCCCCTCTTACTTGTCTGGCTGAATGGTTCGTTGTTGTCGGACTTCTGTATAGTTCAATTTTCTGTGTTTTTTCTACTGAAACTTTGTTGACTTTAAACTTGGTTGTGTTTAACACCTCCTACACCTCCATCTTGGTGGAAGTATATCACTGAAATCTTGATAGGATTTGCATTGAATCTATAGATTGCTTTGGGTAATATGGACATTTTAATAATGTTTATTCTTCCTATCCATGAACACAGTATGTGCTTCCATTTATATGTACCTCCTTCAATTTCTTTCTTCAGTGTCTTATAATTTTCTGTGTACAGGTGTTTACATCCTTGGTTAGGTTTATTCCTAAGTGTTTTATTCTTTTTGAAGCAACTGATAATAAAATTATTTTCATAGTTTCCATTTCTGTTTTCAGTATTGGCATAAAAATGCAACTAATTTCTTGATATTAATTTTCTATCATGCCACTTTGCTGAATTCATCAGTTCTAGTCACTTCTTGGTGGAATCTTTGGGGTTCTCTATGTATAGTACTACGTTATCTGCAAGCGAATACAGTTTTACTTATTCCTTTCCAATTTGGATGTATTTTATTTCTTCTTCCTGTCTGATTGCTTTGGCTAGAACTTCCAGTACTATGTTGAATAAGAGAGGTGAAAGCAGATTTCCTGATCTTAAGGGAACACTTGTAGTTTTTGTCTGTTGAAATGATGCTGGTAGTAGATGTGTCATATATACCCTTTATTATGTTTAGGTATGTTCCCTCTATTCCCACTTTGCTAAGAGTTTTTATCATAAATGGGAGCTGGATTTTATCCAACACTTTTTTTGCATCTATTGATATGATCATGTGTTTTGATACTTCATTTTATGTGGTAAATGAGATTTTTTGATTTGTGAAAGTTGTACCAATCTTGCATTCCCAGAATAAATCCCACTTGATCATGGTGTATAATCTTTTTGATGCATTTCTGTATTTGGCTTGCTATTATTTTGTTGAAGATTTTAGCATCTAAGGTCATTAGGGATATTTGCCTATAATTTTCTTTTTTGTAGTGTCTTCATTGTCTTCATCTGGCTTTGGAATTAGGATAATGCTGGCCTCTTTAAATAAACTTGGGAGGTTTCCTTCCTCTTGAATTTTTTGAAATAGTTTGAGAAGGAGAAGTGTTTGTTCTTTCCAAAATGTTTGGTAAAACTCATCTGTGAAGATATTCAGTCCAGGGCTTTGTTTGTTGGGAGTTTTTTTATTACCGCTTCAATTTCACTAGGTGTAATCTGTCTATTCAGATTCTCTGATTGCTCCTCATTTAGTTTTGGAAGATTGTATGTTTCTAGGAATTTATCCATTTTGTGTAGGTTGTCCAGTTTGATCACATATAGTTGTTCATAATATTTTCTTACAATCCTTTTTATTTCCTTGGTTTCAATTGATGTATCTCCTCTTTCCATTTCCAATTTTATTTATTTGGGTCCTTTCTCCTTTTTTCTTGGTGAGTCTAGTTAAGTGTTTGTCAATATTGTTTATCTTTGTAAAGAATCAGCTCTTGGGCGGACACTGAATGACCAGAGGTTGAGGAGAGGAGACAACCACGGGTCAACAAGGTGCGAGGGAGCAGCACAAAGGCAGCGGCAGGCCCTCCACCAGGCTGCGCCAAGGCCCTGGCCAGCTGCCCCGGTCTCTGAGAGCCGAGGGTGGGCAAAACCAACTCTGGGAGAGAACTGGTCACCAGCACCCCCACCCCCATCTGGCAGGGCGCAGATTGAAAAACACCATAAGAGATTGGTCTGCCAGTAGTGGCAGAGAGAGGAGTGAGCATCCGGAAGCAAACCAGAAAGCTCTGATAACCCGTGAAGTCAGGTGTCCGGCTTGGGAGACCTGAGAGTTGCCCGAGCATTCGCTTGCCGGAGCATTCCCTGCTCAACAGTCTTGGGGAGTCTCGGGCTGCTGGCAGGACCTCTAGAAGCGAGTCAATTGTGAGCTCCATCCCTACTCACTCCGCGCAGACCAGCTCCATCCCTGCTCAGCTGGCGCAGACTGGGAGGCACCGGGAGTCAAGCCGTGGCCTTTGGCTTGGGTGGCTGCGCGTTGCCCATGCCTTCCCAGCCCTCGCGGGGTCTGCGCCAGCTCTCGGCTTGGGGAATTGAGAGTCACCCGGGCAAGCCCTGTGGCACGGGCCCTGCACTGGCTCTCGAACAGTCTCAGGGACTCTCGGGCTGCTGGCTGGGCCCCTGGAAGAGAGCCAGTCACCAGCTCCATCCCTACTCAGCAAGCGCAGACAGGGAAACACAGGGAGTCAAGCTGTGGCTGTTGGTTTGGGAGAATTGTGAGTTGCCCTGTGTGTTCAGCCACAACACAGGGAAAGGTCCACACCCAAGCCTATGAGAACAGGAAAGCCTGGGTGGGAGCACATGCCCTCACGCCAGACCAGGGCTGGAAAGCTTGGAAGAAAATCCACTTTCAGTAGGGCACGGGAGAGCGGCGCCAGTCTGGATCTTGGAGGGGTACTGGTGAGACCAGTTGAGCTTACCAAGGCGTGAGAAAAGCCACACTAACAGCCCCTGAGGCTGCTGTAACTAGTGAGACCAGAAAAAAAAGGTTTGACTAGCTGGAAACCAACCAGAGGAGTAATGAAAGCAGAGAACACCAAGATACCTACAGGAGACTGCACCACTGAATTCCACAGGTATCCTACCACAGAAGTTCACACCATAAACTCAGGGTACCAGAACAGATCAATCTAAGAAGCTGAGGCCAACAAGAAGAGCATCACAAACAATGGGAAGACAAAGAAACAATCCCCAAATGAAAGAAAAGGAGGAAGTCTCAGAAATAATGTTAGATGAAATAGAGGTAAGTCAACTATCAGATATTGAATTCAAAGCACTGGTTATCAGGAAATTCAAAGAGCTTACAATGAGCTACCAGAAACTACAGGGGAGCTACAATGAACTCTCGGCAAACTATACCAACATGAAAAAGGAAATAGAAACCATCAGCAAAGGCCAAGAGGAAATGAAGAATACAATTTCTGAACTGAAGAACACAGTAGAAGGTATGAAGAGTAGGATTGATGAGGCGGAAGACCACATAAGCGGGTTCGAAGACAGGGTGGAAAGAATCTCCCAGACAGACCAGGTAATGGAAAAGAGAATCAGAAAAAATAAGGAGAGTCTAAGAGAAATGCAAGACAATATGAAACGTAATAATATCCGAATAATAGGAATACCAGAAGGAGAAGAAGAAGAACAAGGGACAGAAAACCTACTTGAAAGAGTAATAACAGAAAATTTTCCTAAGTTGAGGAGAGATAAAGTCACACGAATCCAGGAATCACAGAGAGTCCCAGGCAGGTGGAACCCAAAGAGGCCTACTGCAAGACACATCATCATTAAAATGGCAAAACTCCAAGACAAAGAGAGAATCCTAAAGGCAGCAAGGGAGAAAAAGGAAGTAACATACAAGGGGGTCCCAATAAGGTTGGCTACTGACTTCTCAACGGAAACATTCCAAGCAAGAAGAGAATGGCAAGAAATATTCCAAATAATGAGAAACAAAGGCCTACAACCAAGGCTACTTTATCCAGCAAGGCTCTCAATCAAGATAGAAGGCCAAATAAAGAGCTTCCAAGACAAAAGAAGTCTAAAAGAATACACCTCCACAAAACCAGCTCTACAAGAATTACTAAAAGGGCTGCTTTAAGGAAAGGAAGGAAAAATGTGAGACGGAGAGGAACACAGGTACACAAATGGCAATGAATAAGTACCTTTCAATAATAACCTTAAACGTAAATGGATTAAATGCACCAATTAAAACACATAGAATAGCTGAATGGATAAGAAAGCATGACCCACACATATGCTGCCTACAAGAGACCCACCTCAGGTCAAAAGACCATCACAGACTAAAAGTAAAAGGATGGAAACAAATGTTCCAAGCAAATGGACAAGAAAAAAAAGCCAGGGTAGCAATTCTCATATCAGACCAAATAGATTTCAAAAAAAGGGCCATAAAGAGAGACCCAGAAGATTACTTCATAAACTCAAGGGAAGAATCCACCAAGAAGACATTAACATCATAAATATATATGCACCCAACATAGGAGCACCCAAATATATAAAGAAAATCCTAGAAGACTTCAAGAAAGATATTGACAGCAACACAATTATAGTAGGGGATTTTAACACCCCACTGTCAAAAATGGACAGATCTTCCAAACAAAACATCAGCAAAGATATAGCAGCATTAAATGACACTCTAGAAGAAATGGACCTAATTGATATATATACAGCCCTTCATCCCAAAGAAGCTAAATACACATTCTTTTCAAGTGCACATGGAACATTTTCAAAGATAGACCACATGATAGGACACAAAACAAGTCTCAACAACTTCAGCAAAATAGAAATCATACCAAGCATCTTCTCTGATCACAAGGGACTGAAATTGGAAACCAACCCCACAGGAAAAAACCCAAAACACCCAAAAGCATGGAGATTGAATGGTACGCTATGAAACAACGAATGGGTCAAGACTGAAATTCGGGAAGAAATAAAAAAAAAACTTCTCGAAACTAATGAAAATGAACTCACAACAACCCAAAACTTATGGGACACAGTGAAGGCAGTCCTGAGAGGGAAGTTCATAGCAATACAGGCTCACCTAAAGAAGATAGAAACAGCCCTGGCTAGTGTAGCTCAGTGGATTGAGCGCAGGCCTGCCAACCACACAGTCACGGTTTAATTCCCAGTCAGGGCACATGCCTGGGTTGCAGGCCAGTTCCTGGTTCCCGGTTCCTGGCAACGAACGCATGAGAGGCAACCATGCATTGATATTTCTCTCCCTCTCTCCTTCCTTTCCCCTCTAAAGATAAATAAATAAAATCTTTAAAAAAGAAAAGAAGATAGAAACATTTCAAACAAACAGCCTAACCTGACGCCTGCAAGAACTCGAGGAACAACAACAAAGACAGCCCAGAGCAAGTAGAAGGAAGGAAATAACCAAGATCAGAGCAGAACTAAATGACATAGAGACTAAAAGAACAATTCTAAGGATCAATGAATCTAGGAGTTGGTTTTTTAAAAAAGATAAACAAAATAGACAAACCTTTAAGTAGGCTCGTTAAGAAAAGAAGAGAGAGGACCCAAATAAATACAATCAGAAATGAAAGAGGAGAGATTACAACTGATACCACAGAAATAAAAGAGATTGTAAGAAAGTACTATGAAGAATTGTATGCCAAGAAATTTGAAAACCTAGGTGAAATGGACAAATTTCTAGAAAAATATAATCTTCCAAAACTCAATGAATAAGAAACAGAAAACCTGAACAGGCCAATAAGAGCAGATGAAATTGAAGAAGTAATCAAAAAACTCCCATCACACAAAAGCCCTGGACCAGATGGTTTCACAGGAGAATTCTACCAAGCTTTTAAGGAGGTGCTAACCCCTATTCTTCACAGACTATTCCAAAAAATCCAAAAGGAAGGAAAATTCCCCAACTCTTTTTATGAAGCCAGCATCATCCTAATTCCAAAGCCAGATACAGACACAACAAAGAAAGAAAACTACAGGCCAATATCTCTGATGAACATAGATGCTAAAATCCTCAACAAAATATTGGCAAATCGCATCCAACAATACATCAAAAAGATCATACACCATGACCAAGTGGGATTCATCCCAGGGATGCAAGGATGGTTCAATATTCGTAAATCAGTAAATGTAATACACCACATAAACAAAAGCAAACACAAAAACCACATGATCACATCAATAGACATGGAAAAAGCTTTTGATAAGGTACAACACCCATTTATGATAAAGGTACTCAGAAAAATGGGAATAGAGGGAGTATTTCTCAATATAATAAAGGCCATATATGAAAGACCTACAGCCAACATCATACTCAACAGGCAAAAACTAAAAGCTTTTCCACTAAGATCAGGAACAAGACAAGGTTGCCCACTATCACCACATCTAATCAATATAGTATTAGAAGTTCTAGCCACAGCAATCAGACAAGAAAAGGAAATAAAAGGCATCCAAATCGGAAAGGAAGAAACAAAACTGGCATTGTTTGCAGATGACATGATAGTGTACATGGAGAAGCCTATAGCCTCTACCAAAAAACTGCTGGAACTAATAAATGAATTTGGCAAAACAGTGGGATACAAAGTCAATATCCAGAAACCAAAGGCCTTTTTGTATACCAACAATGAAACAGCAGACGCAGAAATCAGGGGAAAAAATCCCATTTGATATAGCAAAAACAAAAATAAAATATCTGGGAATAAACCTAACCAAGGAGGTAAAAGACCCATATGCAGAAACTATATGCAGAACTATACCTGGTTCACTGAAGAAAGAAATCAAGGAAGACATGAACAAATGGAAACATATACTATGCTCATGGATTGGAAGAATTAACATCACCAAAATGTCCATACTACCCAAAGCAATTTATAGATTCAGTGCAATACCTATTAAAGTTCCAATGGCATATTTCACAGACATAGAACAAACACTTCAAACATTTATATGGAACCATAAAAGACCCCGAATAGCAGCCGCAATTTTGAGAAAGAAGAACAAAGTAGGAGGAATCACAATACCTGATGTCAAACTGTATTACAAGGCCACTGTAATCAAAACAGCCTGGTACTGGCATAAAAACAGGCACATAGACCAATGGAATAGAATAGAGCCCAGAAATAAACCCAAATCTCTACAGTCAATTAATATTTGATAAAGGGGGCAATAACATAAAATGGAGTAAAGATATCCTCTTCAACAAATGGTGTTGGGAGAACTCGACAGCTACATGCAAAAAAAAATGAAACTCGAGCACCAACTTATACCATACACTAAAATTAATTCAAGGTGTATAAAAAACTTAAATATAAGCTGTGAAACCATTAAAGCCCCAGAGGAGAACATTGGCAGGAAAATCTCAGATATTCCACGCAGCAAGATTTTTACTTATACGTCCCCTAGAGCAAGGGACATAAAAGAAAGAATAAACAAATGGGATCTCATCAAAATTAAAAGCTTCTGCATGGCTAAGGAAAACAGTATCAAGAGTAAAAGAGAAGCAACTGTTTGGGAAAACATATTCACCAATGATACCTCAGACAAAGGTTTAATCTCCAAAATATACAAAGAACTCACTCGACTCCACTCAAAGGAGACAAGCAACCCAATTAAAAAATGGGCAAAGGACTTGAACAGACACTTCACCAAGGAGGACATACAGAGGATCCAGAGACACATGAAAAGATGCTCAATATCGCTAGCTATCAGAGAGATGCACATTAAAACCACAATGAGATACCACTTTACACCAGTCAGAATGGCTATCATAAACAAAGAAACAAACAACAAGTACTGGAGAGGTTGTGGGGAGAAAGGGACCCTAGTTCATTGTTGGTGGGATTGCAGACTGGTACAACCACTATGGAAAACAGTGTGGAACTTTCTAAGAAAACTAAAAATGAACGTGCCTTTTGACCCAGCAATTCCACTATTAGGAGTATATCCTAAGAACCCTGAAACACCAATCCAAAAGAACCTATGCACCCCGATGTTCATAGCAGCATAATTCACAATAGCCAAGAGTTGGAGGCAACCTAGATGCCCATCAGTAAATGACTGGATCAAAAAGCTATGGTACATTTACACAATGGAATTCTATGCTGCAGAAAGGAAGAAGGAGCTCCTACCTTTCGCAACATCATGGATGGAACTGGAGAACATTATGTTGAGTGAAATAAGCCAGGCGGTGAAAGACAAATACCATATGATCTCACCTTTAACAGGAATCTAAACAACAAAACAAACAAGCAAGCAACATATGACCAATGACACTCAAATACGGAGCAGGCTGACAGGGTCCAGAGAGGAGAGGGGAGAGAATCATAGGGTAAAAGGGGAGGGACTCACATGAATAAGTATAAAGGACACATGGACCATAATTAAGGTGGGGGGCGGAAATGGGAGAGAGGTGGGGAGCCCTGGGTGGGGGCAGGACAGGGAATATAAAACAGAAGGCTGTACTTGAATAAGAATTAAATAAAAAAAAGAATCAGCTTTTGGATTTATTGATCTTTTGTATCATTATTTAAACTCTATTTTGTTTATTTATGCTCTGATCTTTATTATTTCCTCCCTCCTACTCACTTTAGGCTTCATTGCTCTTTTTAAAGTTCCTGTAAGTATAAAGTTATATTGTTTCTTTGAGCTTTCTCTTGTTTTTGAGATAGGCTTGTGATGCTCTGCACTTCCCTCTTAGGCTTGCTTTCCTAGTGTCCCCCAGGTTTTGGATTTCTGTGAGTTCATTTTCATTTGTTTTAAGGTATCTTTGGACATCTTCCTTGATCTCATTGTTGACCCATTCATTGTTTAATAATGTGTTATTTAGCTTCCAGTTTTTCGTACATGTTTCAGTGTTCTTCTTGTGATTGATTTCTAGTTTCATAGCAGTATGGTCAGAGAATATGTTAGATATGATTTCAATCTTATTAAATTTTTTGAGACTAATTGTGTCCTAACATGTGGTCTATCAGAAAATGTTCCATGTGCACTTGAAAAGTATGTATATTCTGCTGCTTTGGGGTGAAATGTTCTGAAGATGATAATCAAATCCATTTGATCCAGTGTGTTATTTAAGGCTGCTGTCTCCTTGTTGATTTTCTGCCTGGAAGATCTTATCCACTGAAGTCAATGGAGTGTTAAAATACCTGACTATGACTGAATTTCTGTTGATTCTTCCCTTTATGTTTATCAAGATTTCCTTCACATATTTAGGTTCTATTTTATGTGTACAAATGTATACTAGGTTATATCCTCTTGTTCGATTGTTCCCTTTATCAGTAGGTAGTGCCCTTCTTTGTCTCTTACTGTAGCCTTGGTTTAGTCTATTCTGCCACAGATAAGTACTGCTACCCTGGCTTTTTTCCCTTTCACTTCCATGAGATATCTTTTTTCCATACCTTTACTTTTAGCCTGTGTGTATCTTTCAATATGAGATGGGTCTCTTGGAGGAAGCATATATATGGGTCTTGTTTTCTCGTCCACTCAGCTACCCTATGTCTTTTGGTCAAAGCATTTCAGCCATTTACATTGAGGTGATTATTGATAGATATGGATGTAGTGCCATTATATTATTAGATTGTATTCCTTCTTTTCTTTCTCTTTTTCTTCTTCTTCTTAAAGCAAAACCTTTAACATTTGTCTTAACAATGGTTTGATGTTAACAAACTCATTCAGCTTCTTTTTGTCTGGGAAGCACCTTATTTCTCCTTCAATTTTAAATGTTAGCCTTGCTGGGTAAAGCAGCCTTCATTGTAGGTACTGGCTTTTCATCAGCTTGAATATTTTACATCACTTCCTCTGGCCTGAAATGTTTTTGTTAAGTCACCAGATGATTCTAATGGGTGCTCCCTTGTAGGTAACTACCTGCTTTCCTCTTGTGGCTTTTAGGATTCTCTCCTTGTCTTTAAGCCTTGTCATTTTAATTATGATGTGTTTCCATGAAGACCTCTTTGGGTCCAACTTGTTTGGGACCCTAAGAGCTTCCTGGACTTGTGTGTCTTTTTACTTCACCAGATTAGGGAGGTTTTTGGTCATTATTTCTTCAAATAAGTTCTTGATCACTTTTTGCTCATCTCTCCTTCTCCTGTACCCATGTAGATGTTTTTACATATGTTGTTGCAAAGGTTTCTTAAGCTCTCCTAATATTTTTTTAAATTCTTTTTTCTTTTTGCTATTCTACTTGGGTATTTTTTTCTACTTGTCTTCCCAATCACTCTTTCAATCCCCTGGTTCATCTAACCTACTTTTTATTCCTTCTGGTGTGTTATTTATTTTAGATATTGCATTCTTTATTTCTGACTGGTACTTTCTTATTGTTTCTATGTCTTTTTTCATGCTTTTGAGTATCCTTATAATCATTACTCTAAACCCTCTATCTGATAAATTGCTTGCCTTCATTTCATCCATTTCTTCTGAAGCATTGTCTTGTCCTTTCATTTGGAGTCTGTTTCTTTGTCTTCCTAGTTCGGCTGCTTCTTTGTATTTTCTGCTACATTTATTTTTTAACTGTAATTTGTTTCTTGGTTTGTTTGTTTGTTGGTTGGTTGGTTGGTACTTGTTATCAACTTATTGCCTTTCAACTTCAAGTTCACTTTCAGACCACTCTGTGAAAACAGAGCTTGTATTTTTTCCTATGCCAACTGGCATTGGCATTGAAGGTTTCTCAGTAGGGTGTGCTGAAAGGACACTGCAAGAAAAGGGTCTTTCTTCCTAGTTCCAGTGTATTAGACTAGGTGAGCTCTTGCAGAGCACATGGCTCCAGTGTCAGTGTTCTGCAATTAGTGCAGCCTCCCTAGTACCCAACTTCAGCAGTGCACCCAGGTTTACCAGTCTTAGAAGTTGTGTAGCAGAGCATTCCTAGTGAACCCCTTCCCTGTGAAGAGCTTTCCCTAGCACACTAAAGGGCAGCTTTCCAAGAATTTTCAGATGGCATATTTATAGCAAGTTCCAGTGGTGAGACCACAGCAATCTCTGTCATCCAGTGAGCCACTGCTGAACAGTGCCTCTGAACAAGGTCAGAATTTCAGCCCTGGGGTGAAAGTGGACTCTTCCCTGGTTGCATTGTTTCAGTCCTAGGGCTAGTGATTACTCATTTATTACTTTATTACTCAGCTGATTTTTCTATATTATTTAGAGTTCCCTTTACTTCTTACTAGCCAATCCCTCATTACTTTAGTCCTTTGTTATAGAACACAATTCTTTATATTAAATTTTCCCCTTTTTAAATTCTATTATGCTATTCTCTGTCCTGTTTGGATCTGGAAAGATACAAACCTTTTTTAAATACAGAATATCACTTTTTATAATTATAATTCCCTGCTGAAAAATTAAGTTTGGGTTTTATCCCCATGAATGTAACAGGCATAGTTATTTTACAGCTAATAAATTGCACTGAGTATCTATGAGTCTATTCCTAGTGTCTCTTTTTGTGCTGGTTTTCATTTGTTTGCCTTATTACCTCATGTCATGGTTTATATTTGATTTTGTGCTGATCCTTAATTGCAGTTTTACAATTATTTATAGAAATAAGTTGTGGCCAAGCATGATTTAACTCTCATGTAAAAAACATCCACAGTGTTTTACTCAAGTTACTGCCAGGGTCTTAGGCACACTAAGCAACATTCTCTCAATATATCAGTTGAAATTTTCTGGACAATTCAGAGCTCTTCAGAGCAGGCTGCAGCTGATGTCATGGTTACTTCAGTTTCTCTGTACTTTCAATATGCAGCACTTGAAGGCCCCAGTGCCAAGCACATGAGGTCCTCCTTGTTGGCTAACCCTCAAGTCTAGTGTTCACCCTCATATCCCTGGATGGTGTCACAGCATTGCTCAACCACTTAGCCATCTCTTCTGGGATAGCAAATGTCCTCTTGGCAAAAGCAGTCCTGGGTGCTGGACTTAACTTTCCGGATTCCTCTCTCATCCCAGATCCTTTTTTTTTTTTTGGATTTTATTTCTTTATTTTTAGAGAGAGGGGGAGGGAGAGAGAGAAATATTAATGTTTGGTTGCTTTTTGTGTACCCACTGCTAGGAACCTGGCCTACAATCCAGGCATGTGCCCTGACTGGGAATGGAACCAAGGACCCTTTGGTTCGCAAGCCAGCACTCAATCCCCTGAACCACACCAGTCAGGGCAATCTCATCCCAGATCTTATCCATGTACATAACTCTTCACTATCTTCTAGATCTTTCATGCTCAGGAACGCTTTTTTTAATGATATGTCTAAATTTGGTGGGGGGGGGATGCTTCAGCAGGAGGACTGGAATGTTAGGTAGTTCAGCTCAGCCCTCATAATAAAAATGGAGTCCTCATTTATTTTTTACTGAAAACAAAGTCCAAGTCTTCATTATATGCTGTGGATCATCCACAGGCTTAGTTCATACTTTGGAGCATCACTTCCCCCAGGAAGCTGTCTTTGAACATTCACCCTCACCCAATAATATGTATTGCATATTAATTATCTTATAAATTTAAGCTGTGAGTTACTTGAGGGCAAAAACTGTTCCATATTTATTCTTCATAGTCTTGGTATCTATCTTGCTGCCTTGTGTGTAACAGGCATTCAATAACTACTACATGAATGAATGAATAATAAAGGCTTTATTCTGATTTCTTAAACGTTTGACATTTCCTCCAACAAGTTGATTCTATCTTTGAGAATAAGAGTTCAATCTGTCCTTCAAGGACTGAAACTTAAAGAATACTTGAGAAACTTGCTCAGGCTTGTTATAGACTCCTGTTTTTCTTCCTCTTTCTCACAGAGATAATCTTTGCTTCACTGAGAGCTTTCCTTTCCAGGGGTTCATGTTTCAGCAAGTCAGGTCGCAAATGAGTAGACACTAACTTGGTGTCAGAAGTCAGCCTACTATCACAAAATACATTTTTAAATCCACACGGAGAATTCTTTTATTTAAAATTCTATAACTTTCTTTGAAATGTTTTAAAATATGTATTTATTTATTTTTACAGAGGGGGAAGGAAAGGGGAAAGAGAGAGAGAAATATCAATGTGTGGTTGCCTCTTGTGCACCCCCAACTGGGGACCTGGCCCACAACCCAGGAACATGCCCTGACTGAGAATCAAACTGGCAAATTTGGTTTGCAGGCTGGCACTCAGTCCACTGAGCCATACCAGCCAGGGCTCTTCAAAATATATCTTTGCAAAGACAATATGATGTAAATATGTTTGTGAGTGTGTGAATCTCTGTGTGGGTTCTTTTAAAATGCACTTAAGCAGAACTCAGTTTCTTTCATCAGGAACTTGCTCTTCAAGAAAAGTCGGTTAACATTTAATCTAAAAGTCACACTGCAGAATCAGCAGTCAGATACTACAAAAGTTTCAATAGGAGAGTCTTTTTACTAGCAAAATAGTGTCGCAAATAGATTTTCACTTATAGGGTAGTGTCTTTGGTGAGGGGTGTGGAAGAGGGCAAAGAGGGGACAAATGGTAGCAGAAAGAGACTTGACTTAGGGTGGTGAGTGCATGATGCCATGTGTAGATGATGTGTTATAGAGCTGCATACTTGAAACCTGTATGGTTTTACCAACAAATGTCACTCCAATAAATTCAATACACAATAAAAATTTTTCTAGTATAAAATATGTATAAAAATAAATAAAATTAATATCTTGCTAAACTGTATCATGGTTGTCAGAAATGGGCTGTTTCCCCACAAAACAAAACAATACACCTTAAGTCCTGCTAGTTTTACAGACAAGTCTACCAAATGGGGGAATAGGTCATTCCAATTTTATAAAGACTTTTCTAGCCCTGGCTGGTGTAGCTCAGTGGATTGAGTGCAGGCCTGTGAACCACAAGATCATGGTTTGATTCCCACTCAGGGCACATGCCTGGGTTGCAGGCCAGTTCCCAGCAGGGGACTCATGAGAGGCAACCATACATTGATATTTCTCTCCTTCTCTCCTTCCCTTCCCCTCTAAAGATAAATAAATAAAATCTTTAAAAAAAAGACTTTTCTAGAGAATAGAGAAAAAACTTAACCCAAACTCATTTCAGGAGGTAAGCATAACTTTGATTTAAAAATCAGTAGGAATAGCAAACTTTAAGACTAGAAAAAGACAAAGATGCCCACTTTCACCATGTCCTGTCAACATGTCCCAGCCAAAACAAGTCAAGAAAAAGACACTCAAGTTATGAAAGCTAAAAGGTAGAAAATAACATTATAGTATTTTATGATGATATGAAAAGAATAAATAAAAACAGAAAAGAATAAGACTTCCACCAAGATGGAGGCATAGGTGGAAACACTGTGCCTTCTCCCACAACCAAGTTTGAATACAACTAAGGTTTGGAGAAACAAAGACACAGCCAAAGGACAGAAAATTGAATTATACGGAAGTCCACTACATCTAACCGTTCAACGGGACGGTAAGAGGGGTGGAGCCAGCAGCGAGCAGGGTCGGGCAGGTCAGATCCACTGACCTAGACACGCAGGCAGCCCGGAACCAGTTGGAGTGCGGGGCAGACTGACCGAGGTCGGACATTCGCGCACAGTGGGACGGACTGCACCGGCCACGGGCAGGGGGGTGGCGAGGGCTGGCAGCGATGGCACACTCGCGTGCAGAGGGCCCAGTGACAGTGGCAGCAGCAGCACCAGTGGTGGCCTCGACAGCAGGCACAGGCAGGACACCATAGTTCCTCTTTGACCCCGCCCCCACATACAATGTCACAACCCAGCGACTTAGTTGCCCTGCTCTAGTGAACACCTTAGGGCTCCGATCCTGCTAGGAACAGGCACGAACAGCCCAAAAGATGGTGCAAGAAGAACTCAAAGTCCCAGAGCCAATAACTCTCAGTGACCGAGAAATTGCCAGCCTCTCAGAAGCACAATTCAAGACACTGTTTATCAGAATGCTAACAGAACTTGTTGATTATAGTCACAAATTAGAGGAACATATGAAGGCTAAACTAATTGAAATGAAGGGATATGCACAGGAAACCAATACTGATGGAAAGGAAACTGGGACTCAAATCAATGGAATGGACCAGAAGGAAGAACAAAACATCCAACCAGAAAGGAATGAAGAAATGAGAATTCCAAAAAATGAGGAGAGGCTTAGGAACCTCCAGGACATCTTTAAACGTTCCAACATCCGGATTATAGGGGTACCAGAAGGGGGAAAGAAACAGCCATGAATGGAAAACTTATTTGAACAAATAATAAAGGAGAACTTCCCCAATCTGGCAAAGGAAATAGACTTTCAGGAAATCCAGGAAGCTCAGAGAGTCCCAAAGAAGTTGGACCCAAGAAGGAACACACCAAGGCACATCATAATTACATTAGCCAAGACTAAAGTGAAGGAGAGAATCCTAGAAGCAGCAAGAGATAAGGGGACAGTCACCTACAAAGGAGTACCCATCAGACTGTCAGCGGCTTTCTCAAAAGAGACCTTACAGGCAAGAAGGGGCTGGAAAGAAGTATCCAAGTCATGAAATCCAAAGACCTACAGCCAAGATTGCTTTATCCAGCAAAACTTTCATTTAGAATGGAAGGGCAGATAAAGTGCTTCTCAGATAAGGTCAAGTTCAAGGAGTTCATCATCACCAAGCCCTTATTATATGAAATGCTAAAGGGACTTATCTAAGAAAAAGAAGATAAAAATATTAACAGTGAAAGGACAGCAATCTCACAGTTATTAACCACCACACCTAAAACAAAAGCAAACCAGGAGGACAGCTAGATCAGGAGTGGAACCATAGAAATGAAGAACACATGGAGGGTTAGCAACGGGGGGGTGGGAGGAGGAGAAGTGGGGAGAAGGTACAGAAAATAGCATAGATGGTAGGTAGAAAATAGATAGGGGGGAGAGCGAGAATAGTGGGGGAAATACAGAATCTAAAGAACTTGAGACACGTGGTTATAAACTAAGGGGGGGAGAATGGTGGGGGAGGGGTGTGCAGGGTGGAGGGTAATGAAGGGGGGGAATAGAACAACTGTAATGGTATAATCAATAAAAATATATATTAAAAAATAAAAAAACATTTCTATTTCCATACTGATGGCCAATAGTGCATAAAACATATTCTTAATATCACTGGGGAAATGCAGATAAAACTGCCTTGAGTGTCTATGTCATGTGAATTAGGATGATTGTCAGAGGTGTTAGTGAAGCCCTGGCTGGCGTAGCTCAGTGGATTGAGCACAGGCCTGTGAACCAGAGGATTGAGGTTCGATTCCCAGTCAGGGCACATGCCTGGGTTGCAGGCCAGTTCCTTGCAGGCTAACTACCAGCAGGGGACGCACAAAAGGCAACCATACATTGATGTTTCTCTCCCTCTCTCCTTCCTCTCTAAAGATAAATAAATAAACAAAAATTAAAAAAAAAAAGAAGTGTTAGTGAAGATACGGAGAAATGGGAGCCATTTGTTGATAGGCATGTAAAAGTTTGTGCAGCTTCTCTGAAAAACGTGTTGGTTCCTCAAAAATTTAAAAATAGAATTACCATGTAATCCATCAAGTTCCTCCTGGGTATATACCCAAAAGAATTGAAAACTGGGAGTTCTGGCCAAAATGGAGGCATAGGTAGAAACCTTTTGCTTCCTCACACAGTCAAAAGGAGGATGGATAACAAGCCACCTGAAATCAATAAACAACCAGAAGCAACAGAAAATCAAACTGCATGGAAGTCTGATAACCAAGGAATTAAAGAAAAAATGAACCAGAAAAACGAGACCAGTAAGAACACGTGGTGAGTCCATGTGGGTGAGGTGGTAGGCTGTGTGGGCAGGGCTGGCTGAAGTCAAAAGTGAGACTCAGAGCTGACTGGACTATTACGGGGGTTGCTGCAGTGGGAGATACTTCCAGTTTCACATGAGAGTCTGTTGGAAAGAGAGCTAGAGATGAGCAAGTGAACTGCACTGTTCCCTCTCTGCCCCCTCCCCCACAGTCAGTGCAGCAAGAGGGTTGCTCTGCACCAGTGAATACCTAAAGCCCCACCCCCTTACAACCTATCAGCTGTGCCAAGTCTAAGAAATATGGCCCAAATGAAAGAACACAGCAAAACTTCAGAAAGAGAGCTAAGCAATGAGAAGATAGACAACCTATGTGATGGAGAATTTAAAGCCCCGGTAATCAGAACGTTCACAGATATGATTGAGCTTGGTCAAAACATGAAAAAACAAATGAATGATACCCAAAATGAAATAAAGCAAAATATTCAGGGAGCCAACAGTGACAGGAAGGAAACCATGATTCAAAGTAACAATTTGGAACAAAAGGGAAAATAAACATTTAACTGGAACAGAATAAAGAAACAAGAATTCAAAAAAGTGAAGAGAGACTTAAGAACTTCTGGGACAACCTCAAATGTTCCAATATCTGAATTATGGGGGTGCCAGAAGGAGAAGAGCAGCAGCAAGAAATTGAAAACTTATTTGAACAAATAATGAAGGAAACTTCCCCAATCTTGCAAAAGAAATAGACTTCCAGCAAGTCCAGGAAGCTCAGAGATTCCCAAAGAAGTTGGACCCAAACAGGAACACACCAAGGCGCATCATCATTAAGTTACCCAAGATTAAAGACAAAGAGAAAATCCTAAACGCAGCAAGAGAAAAGGAGACAGTTAACTACGAAGGAGTTCCCATAAGGCTATCAGCTTATTTCTCAAAAGAAACCATACAGGCAAGAAGAGGCTGGAAAGAAGTATTCCAAGTCATGAGAAGCAAGGACCTACATCCAAGATTGCTCTATCCAGCAAAGCTTTCATTTAGAATGGAAGGGGGAATAAAGTGCTTCCCAGACAAAGTCAAGTTAAAGGAGTTCATCATCACCAAGCCCTTATTATATGAAACATTAAAGGGACTTATCTAAGAGAAACAAGACCAAAAATATGAACAATAAAATGACAACAAACTCACAACTATCAACAAATGAACCTAAAAGGAAACAAAAACAAAGAAAACAAAAGCTAAGCCAACAACGAGAACAGGAACATAATCAGAGAAATGGACACCAGTTGGAGGTATTTCAGTGGGGAGGGTGAAGGGAGGAATGGAGGGGGAAAGGTACAGGGAAGAAGATCATAATTAGTAGGCATAAAGTAGATGGGGAGAGATAAAAATGGTATGGGAAACAGAGGACACAAAGAACTTATTTGGACAACCCATGGTCATGAACTAAGTGTGGGGGGGATGGTGGAGGGTGGGGAGGACGGGGGGAGGGGGATAAAGGGGGAAAAGTGTAATAGCATAATCAGTAAAAAATACTTAAAAAAGAATGGAAAACTTATGTTCATACAAAACCTTGCCCACAAATGTTCATAGTAACATTATTCATAATACCAAAAAAAGGGAGAGGGTAACAACCCAAATATCTATCAACTGAAGAATAAATGAATGAAATGTAGTATGCCCAGTTCACATGAGGGAGAGCATATGGGGAGAGCCTGAAGCAGATGAATTCTCCCTGACCAGCCTCAGGTCTCCTAGCTGGTCAGAGTCTGTTCCTGTCACTTGGCCCCTCCAGCTTTTGTAGGAAAGGCAGCTGATTGGAGAGGGGAGATCATGCTGATTTCTCAGCAGACTCTAAGTACGAGGCTCCTAAGCTGTGAGGGGCTAGAATGTGCAGGAAGAGCCATTCCTGTGGACAGCTGTGTGTGGGCCAGCTTTGAGCAACCCAGCACTCAGGTTTAGAGAACCCTCCCCCACTCAGAGGTGCATGAGTCCAAGCACGACGACCTCTGACCCTTGCATCAGGGGAAGCTTGTCACCACTGATTGTTAAATCCCAGCATTTCCAGGTTAAGTCCAAGAGTTAGGGACATTTCTTCCTCCATTCTTAATCTGTGAATCACCTGGAATCTTTTAGTTTTACTCCTTGTGGAAACTACTGGAAGATGAACAACGAAAAACAGGAGAAATGACCACAATGGTCCCTTTAGTTAAGTCTTTACAACTGGTCAGAATGTGAGGCAAAATGAGATTATTAAAATTATATGGTAAGTATAATTTGTGGACCATGCTTTCCCTTTTATCCCTTCTCCACTTCACCATGACAAAGCGTAAGATCTGGCTTTCTTCAGTTCCTTCTTTCTTTTCTTTTTTTTTTTTTTTTTTTTGTTTTTTGGTGTATATTAAAGAATCTCAAATTTATAGGAAAACTAAATATATTACAAAATTTTTTTTCTGAATAATTTGAGAATGTGTTGCTGACCCGATGCCCCAGTACCTCTAATGGGAGCAAGTATTTCTTATAAATGAAGACATTCCCTGTATAATCACAATAAAACCCTTGAAATTGGGAAATTGACATACATTACTGCAAACCTCACTTAAGAATGACCCCTTGCTCTAATTATGTCCTTTATAATGAAAGGATCTGGGTCAGTGTCATGTAGGACAGGTAGTTGTCATGACTTTTTAGTCTCTTCAATTTGAAATAGTTTCTCAGTCTTTCCTCAACTTTTAAGACCTCAACTTTTAAGACCTCATGTTTGAAGATGATTAGGCCAGTTATTTTGTAGGATGTTCTGGTGTTTCTTCATCATCTGATGAATCCTTTGTTATCATGCATCTTTGGCAGTAATATTGTACAAGTGTATTCTCTTCATGGCACCTCATCAGGTAGGACACAACTGTGATTTCTCCCATTACAGGTGATGTTACTTTTGATCACTGTGATAACATGGTGTTATAGACTGAGCATTGGTTTCCCCTCAAATTCATAAGTTGAAACCTACCCTACAATGTAATGGTTTTAGGAGGTAGGGCCTTTGGAGAAGGTAATTAAGAATAGCTGAAGTCATGAGGATGGACCCCTCATTAGTCACCATGTAAGCGTCACCAATGAGTTTGCTTTTTCTCTCTGTCCTCTGCTGTAAGAGGGCACAACCAGAATTTGGCAGCCTGAAACAAAGAAAAGGGTCCTCACCAGAACCTGACCATGCTGGCACAATGATCTTGAGGTTCCAGCTTCCAAAACTGTGAGAAACAAATTTCTAACGTTGAATTCTGGTCAAGTGTAGGTAAATGCAGAGGTAAATACAGTACTGGTCTCCTCCCATAATCACATCAAAAATACAACTAGTCAACAGAACAACCATCATTCAGGATCACCTGAAAATTAGTGAATGGAAGTTCTACAACTTCTGAATGGAAGTTCTACAACTGAAGATATGAAAAAGACATATTGAGACTGGTAGGAGGGGCAAAGAAGCAAAATACTTGTTCCACACCGGTGTGTGGTGGATAAAAATCAGGAGGAATGTCCTGAAATAAGGGGTCCCAGGCCCCACCAAGTTTTCCATCCTCAAGTTCCACTGCTGAGAAGTCCCCATACCATACTTCTGGCTGTAAAAAACAGTGAGGAGTGCGGTCAAATGATATTGGAATCCCAGGCAGTTCCTCTCAAATGGCCCACCTGTGGACTTACTTGGACTCACTCACTCCGAGTTCCAGTCTGGGGCAGTAGCTTGAAAGGCGCCAATAATGTATGGGGAAGAACTGAGCTGTCTGGCATCAGGGGTGAGAGTGTGAGTGGGCAGCTTTCTCCCAGAAAGAAGGGCCATTGTTCCTTTGATCAGCCCTCTAACCACAGAGCCAGCAGGTGGTCACTGTATCTGAGACTCAGTCAACCTGGCTTACAACCTGCGTGCCCCAACCTCCATTTTGTTTGTTCTTTTCCTGGAGTTTTGTTCTGTTCCTTCACTGGGACACGTTTGTCTCCTCAATTTGGCAGCTACCCTGTGTTTGTTTCTACACATTAAGTAGAACTGCTATGTCTCCCAGGCTAGGTAGAGTAATGTAGTAGGTGTTCTGCAGGGCCCAGTAGCACAGCCTCCCTACTGACACAAGCTGGTCACTTTAGGTGTGCCCTCTTGTGAACTGTATATGCCCTCCTATTACAGTTGAGCCTTGATTGCTGCTGGCACATCAGTGGGAGAGATTTGTCCCCAGGTCAGTCAGTGGTAAGGACTGGCTGAGATCATCATGGAGGATCAGCTGTACAGGGGCTCATCCCCCAGAGCAGGACTTACTTCAGTGGGTTTCTGGTGCCCACTGAGTCTGCCCCTTGAGTGTGGTGCTTGTGGAGGTCATTGGGTGGTACTTTGACATGGTATGAAGCTTTCCACTGGGTGTACTAGCTCTTGGGCTTCCCAGGAAGTGCAGGCCAAGTTCAGCTGCTGCCTGTGTTCAGCCTCGGTCCACTCAGCATGCACTACAAAGCTATCTGCAGATTGCTGCTGCTTGTTTTGGGTTTGGAGGTGTTCAAAAGAGGCCAAGCCACAAACCAAGACCGGCTGCTTCTAGTGCCAGGGCTGGAGCCACTTAATGAGAGGTACAAGGCATGCTGAGGCCAGGTTCTGCATGTTTGAGAGATTTTAGGAAAATCTCAAGCATGAGCCAAGACAGGAAATTTGTATGGAAACGCCAGTGGAAACAGCTTGGGTGGGTGTGCAAGTTGGCTGGCGCAGTGCCTCAGGGAACTAACTACCAGACTAGTGCAAAGTGTCAGTCAAGGTTGATGGAGACTCAGATATGGTGCCTGCCTGCCCGCTTTGTGGGTGGAAGTGTCATTAAAGGATCAATGGCCTCTGCTAGCACTTCTGTCTGGGAGAAAGCCGCCCCCTCCCCAACTCTCTCCCTAATGCCAGAGCTCAGAGGGAATGAGTCCAAGTAAGTCTGTGTGTGGGCCCTTTAAGAGGAGCTGCCCGAGACTCCAGAAGCCCTTTGTCTCACTCAGCCACAATCTCTGCTGCTTTTTACAGCCAGAAGTTATGGGAACTTCTATTCTTGACACTGGAACCTTGGGCTGGGGGCCTGGTACAGGACTGTGATCTCTTACTCCCCAGTGGGGACCTTTACAGCCATGATATCACTTTCAGTTTTTCCCTGCCCCATGTGGGTGTGGGACCAGCCTGTACTGCATCTCTGCCCCTCCTACGTCTCAGTGTGGCTTGTTCTTTACTACTCTAGTTGTAGAAATTCCATTCAGCCAGATTTCAGATGGTTCTGAATGATGTTTTGTGTGTGTAGTTTAATTGTGATTTTGATGTGGTTTTGAGAGAAGGCGTGTTTACCTACACTACCCTTACATTATTACATTGTTGAAACTAAGACAATAACATTAATTCATTAATATTAACTAAATTCCAGATTTATTTTATTTTTGCAAGTTTTGTTCCAGGATCTCATCCAAGAAACCACAGCGCACCTAAATGTCATGTCTCTATAGTCTTTTCAGGTCTAGGACAGTCTCTCATTGTTTTTTTGTTTGTTTGTTTGCTTGTTTGTTTGTTTTTTAAATGTATTAACAGTTCTGAGAAATATTGGCCAAATATTTTGCAGATTAGCTCTTACTTTCAAATTATTCCTTATTCTCAGGTTAGAAGAAGTCATCTATGTTTTTTTCTAAAAGTCAGCTTTTAAAAACAATTTGACATTCAACTCCCTAATTTATTCAAGACTTATTTATGGTAGGGATCCAGATTCACTTTTTTCCACATAGATAACTAGTTTTTGGTCATTGAACCATTTCTCTGTCATCAAAGATTTGCCATGACACCGTGGTCATATATTAATGTTCCTTGTATGCATAGCTCTGTTTCTGGGCTCCCTTTTCACCCTGTTGGTTACTTTTTTCCATGCCAATAATATAATTGTCTTAATTGCTCCAGCTTTATCCTCAGTCTCTGTCTGGCAGAGCTGCCATGTCTCCTTAGCCTTTTCATTTAGAAATTCTTTACTCTTCCTCGTACATTTGTCCTATTTCACAAAAATAAACAATAAATGTTGTGAATTTGTCCTATTTCACAAAAATAAACAATAAATGTTGTGAATTTTTATTAGAGTTGCAGTAAATCTATAGATGATTATGTGAATCAGAACACTTTGAAGTTAAACCTACCTCTCATATAAATCTAATCTTTATCTGGGTCTTTGAAATGTTTTTTAATGCAGTTATACAGTTTTCTCTGTATAGGGCTGGTGTATCTTTTATTAGGTTTATTTCTAGGTTCATTAAAGTTTTTGTTACTATGCAATGGCGCCTTTTTTAAAGTATTTTTTTTATTATGCTATTACAGTTTTCCCAATTTTCCCCCTTTATCCCCCTCCCCCATCCTCCCCACCCTCCACCATCCCCCCCACACTTAGTTCATGACCATGGGTTGTCCAAATAAGTTCTTTGTGTCCTCTGTTTCCCATACCATTTTTATCTCTCCCCATCTACTTTATGCCTACTAATTATGATCTTCTTCCCTGTACCTTTCCCCCTCCATTCCTCCCTTCACCCTCCCCACTGAAATACCTCCAACTGGTGTCCATTTCTCTGATTATGTTCCTGTTCTCGTTGTTGGCTTAGCTTTTGTTTTCTTTGTTTTTGTTTCCTTTTAGGTTCATTTGTTGATAGTTGTGAGTTTGTTGTCATTTTATTGTTCATATTTTTGGTCTTGTTTCTCTTAGATAAGTCCCTTTAATGTTTCATATAATAAGGGCTTGGTGATGATGAACTCCTTTAACTTGACTTTGTCTGGGAAGCACTTTATTCCCCCTTCCATTCTAAATGAAAGCTTTGCTGGATAGAGCAATCTTGGATGTAGGTCCTTGCTTCTCATGACTTGGAATACTTCTTTCCAGCCTCTTCTTGCCTGTATGGTTTCTTTTGAGAAATAAGCTGATAGCCTTATGGGAACTCCTTCGTAGTTAACTGTCTCCTTTTCTCTTGCTGCGTTTAGGATTTTCTCTTTGTCTTTAATCTTGGGTAACTTAATGATGATGCGCCTTGGTGTGTTCCTGTTTGGGTCCAACTTCTTTGGGAATCTCTGAGCTTCCTGGACTTGCTGGAAGTCTATTTCTTTTGCAAGATTGGGGAAGTTTCCTTCATTATTTGTTCAAATAAGTTTTCAATTTCTTGCTGCTGCTCTTCTCCTTCTGGCACCCCCATAATTCAGATATTGGAACATTTGAGGTTGTCCCAGAAGTTCTTAAGTCTCTCTTCACTTTTTTGAATTCTTGTTTCTTTATTCTGTTCCAGTTAAATGTTTATTTTCCCTTTTGTTCCAAATTGTTACTTTGAATCATGGTTTCCTTCCTGTCACTGTTGGCTCCCTGAATATTTTGCTTTATTTCATTTTGGGTATCATTCATTTGTTTTTTCATGTTTTGACCAAGCTCAATCATATCTGTGAACGTTCTGATTACCGGGGCTTTAAATTCTCCATCACATAGGTTGTCTATCTTCTCATTGCTTAGCTCTCTTTCTGAAGTTTTGCTGTGTTCTTTCATTTGGGCCATATTTCTTAGACTTGGCACAGCTGATAGGTTGTAAGGGGGTGGGGCTTTAGGTATTCACTGGTGCAGAGCAACCCTCTTGCTGCACTGACTGTGGGGGAGGGGGCAGAGAGGGAACAGTGCAGTTCACTTGCTCATCTCTAGCTCTCTTTCCAACAGACTCTCATGTGA